>NC_056732.1:471072937-471337937 GCF_019279795.1 Protopterus annectens | reverse complement strand
TGATTTTGGAATTGTATGTGCATTTGTGTTTTGAATGCACAGTTTATGAAATTTTACTTTATTTTTTAGTGAGCAGCAGCTATATGGCAGGTTTACAGGAATGTTAGTCTGACGATGTGCACAGGAACAGGATGTAGACACATTTGCTAAATCAAAAAGAATGTACACATTTATTCAAATCTGATCAATTCACTGCTCAAGTTAATGATCCCTGTACTGTCCATTCACCTCCATGGTCCTCATCATGTTTTACCACAAACAATTGAGGACACGTCTCATACAGAGTTACCTTGCAAGGTCCCCGACTAGTAACATCTCGGTCATAAGCAGTATTTTCTGATGGCGGCAGTATGCCACTATCAGTTTTCAGAAAATTATAGGAGTCAAAACATATAATAACTCAAAATAGAGGGATGCTGTTTTGAAATGAGTAGAGAAACAGTCTGAATTTCATAATTTCTTTCTGACAGCTGAATGCTCTGTTTGCCACAAGTTTGATGTTCCTGTTTTCAGTTCTCGCTGGCCTCTTTTTTCTTTAGATGTAAAGTTCCCCTCCTCCTAGATGTTGACAGGTCCAGAAGTGATACCACTGTGTGAAAGGGCAGACAGCAACAGAACTTGTTCACCTACTCACATGACACTGTAACAGCTGATGTATGCTACTGAAAGTATAAGGAAGGCTGTACTTATTATGTGTATTGCACTTTCTTTATTCATATAGAGACTATTTAATTTTTCATAGTGTTACACAAGTTCCCCAGAAAGACAGAAAGCTAAAAAGGTCAGTAAAATTTAACAACCAGAGCATTGTTCTCATAAATCAAGTGAATCTACGGAGTTACACATTCCTTCTATCTGCTTCAGTGAGAAATAAAACGCAGAGAGCTACAGTCTACAGTCTCAGTCTTGTTTTTAGCTGCGGTCTTCCCAAAGACAAAGAAGGCTTTGTCTTCCAGAATGCTTGTTCCCTAGACCTTGTTTCAGAAGTTCAGAAATTCCAGATATGCAAGTATCCTTTTGTAGTCTCCAGTCTGTACAGTGAACCAAACAGCTGGGAATGTTGCAGGGAAAATGCAGCTTTTTCTGATGCTTCTTTGTAAGAGATGTATGTCCCAGTATAAACTAGACAGTTCTCATGCAAGGTAAAGTATACAGGAATGGATTTCAACACTTTTAGATATGAAATAAGAACTTATTGTAAAGAACATAAAAAACACAACATATTTTGCACTGCTTAGTAAAAATGGTTTTTGATGGCAGCAACAGCTGAGTTTCAAGAATAAGCTTGCGCACACACACACACACACACACACACACACACACACACACACACACACACACACACACACACACACACACACACATAAAATCTGTTCTGCTGAAACCTAGAGTTGGAATTACACCTACTGCATTTGCTTTCATTTGTTCACCCAGTGGACTAAAGCTATGAGTGGTTAACTAACTTCATCCTATGGCTTGATTTCCTTATACTCCATTTGCCTACAGTGGGACGTCTTGGATCACCCTGAAAAAAAGGCTTTTATGTGGGTGTAGTGATGAACATTAAAATACCCAAATGTAAAAAGGTTGACAATGCAAATGTCAACAGTACAACAAGCATGCATGAGGGAAATCCTCTGCATGCAAAGACATAGCTTTATAAAAAAAAAAAAAAATATATATATATATATATATATATATATACATACACACATACATACATACACGTATGTTTTACAGTATTACACACACACACACACACACACACACACACACACACACACACACACACACACACACACACACACACACACCAGTTTATTAGAATGAAGCTTACGTTGTTGGGGTTATACCTGCTTTTTTATTAATAGTTGGCCTTCATTCAGTGTACATCTACAGTCAATTTAGTTTCATCTTTTGTTGTGTGGATAATTTTATTAATAGTTAATCCAAAAGACTTGAAATAAATAATTGAGTATTTTAAGATGGATGCAAAAAAAAAGAAAGTAGTATAAAACACAAGGACAGTAGTAAAAGGATGAAATTTTTTTTTTTTTTTTTTTGCTGAAAAAGAAAAACAGAACAAGAAACTAGAAAAACTGGTGAAACTAGAAAACTGGCTAGTTACAAGAAAAAAAAAACACAGAAGGGCTTGGGGGGCTCAGAAGCCTAAGGGTTTGGGGTACCACTTAACAAGAAAGGCAGGCAATAGAAAACAATTTAATTTTTTTTTCTATTTTTTTTTTTTTCTCTTTGTACACAGTAGGGAGTGCTCACAGTCAGGTCGAGTGATCAAATACTCTGCACTCAGTTGAGTGCTAAAATGAGATGGGCCCAGAGGCAGGCTGAGGGGCGGGCAGTTTCAATGCCACTAAGATTAACACCAAAACAAAAACACTTGGTCATTATACCATTCAATGTGAGGAGTGGAGAGAGACACGTGCAAATGAGGACATATGTCTCATATAGAAAAGGGCTGGAGGAAAGATACTTGAAGCAAAATGAAAACACACCAATTCAGCTTGGCAGTTTGCTTCTACTATATACATTTCAGCTAATGCTCACAATGACTGCATGTTCATAGGTTAGTATTAGGATAGATACCACTGAGGGCCATTTTCAGCATAAACATTTTCCCTTTTTGTAATTGAATTAACTTATCCCATTTGGTTAGTGATTGGCCTTATCCATCCCATGGTCGATAATTTTACATATGCCCCTTAATGAGAATAACTGGGATTTTACCATAGATAATTTGAATACATTTTCTGTTACCCATCCATAGATCCAAGTTGTGCTTGAATATGAACATGGATGAACTTTGTTTTATGTGGATGGGGAGTCTGTTCCAGAACAGCAGTATCCTCTGCGAGATATACCTGTCCCTCCAAACTGTTCTGTTGATGTTGCAGAAGAGGTTGAGATTCCTAGACCAAGTATTTCTGATGAATTTGACTTGCTGATGTGCACTAAATTGCCAGTATTGGGTCGAAGTATGCCCTATATGCCAGTGACATGTTACCTCTTAGCAGTCTGTTGGATACACAGTATAGTGGCAGGGCTTTGAGTTGGTCCATATAGAACATGTTGTTTAGGCCACTTATCCTTTTAGTTACGTATCTCTATGGGCATTCCAGTTGTTGCAAGGGGTAGGACAGGTACACATTAAAGGGAGCATTATAGTTAATGTTTGGTCTAATAAGGGCTAAATAAAATGGGAAAATGACATCCTTAGATCTAGACACAATCCCTTTATTTATAAGCTGTGCAATATAAAAGGACTTTCTTACAACAATGGCCACATGTTGGTCAAATGTTAGGTCATTGTCCACATAAGTTCCAAAATCCCAAATAATTGGGTCAGCTCTTAGGGATGTATTGGTAACGTGGTAGTTTCCTGGGATAGATGACCTCCCAAAGGATACAATAATGCATTTTTGGCACTTAGTTTTAGTCCATAATTTTGGCACTAGTTATTTATTTCGAAGAAATCTTCCTGCGGGATGGCAAAGTCTGGTACTTGCTTTTACTTCAGAAAAGTAAGTGCCAAACAGGAGAGGTCCCAACACAGAACCCTGGGGACTCCACTGGTGACTGGTCCCTTTGTGCACGTAACTTCCCCTATTTTGATTATCTGCTTCCTATCTGTGAGATGGTTGGTAATCCAAAAGGTGATGTAAGGGTTTATTCACAGTTTATTTAACTTTTCTACTATGCCTGAAGGTCGAGTTATATGCTGTGTACTGTTTTGCCTTCATTCATTGCTTTGATGACCTGTTTTAAGAAAGTCCACCAGGATAAATACGCATGACCTGCCCTTGATGAATCCAAACTAAGACAGGCACCATGTTTGAAGGCTCTCTATGTCCTGACTGATTTGGTCCATGATAAGTCTTTTCCACAGCTTTGCATATGAGCCTGGTCAGACTTACGGGTCAGTAATTTCCTAGGTCTGTGGAAAGGTCTGTCTTGTGCAAGGGAATAGATGTTCTCCATTTGCTTGGTAAAAAACCTGCTTGGAGTTTGAGACTGAACAGTTTTGTTAGGGGTATGGCTGAATTGTGCTTCATGTTATTTAAGATGCATCCAGAGATATTGTCAGGGCCCCCTCAATGCAGTATTTTTAGCTTTTGGTCGCACTTTTAGGGCCTGTTCTTGTGTGATAGCTGGAATCAAGCCATTTTCAGTTGTATCTTGAGGGACAGATGAAGGGAGGGGGTAAAGTTAGAGCTAATTTAATGGTCAGTAGGTTCACTATATATTCATAGCCTCAGTGTTGGTTAACATTGTTCATATTCAGCTCAGCACATTGCTGCACTGTGATTTTGAGATTACAAACATAACTAAAAATTCCTTGTGATTGCCTTTAGCTTGGGGATTTTAGCCTCAAAACTTAGCTTTGGTGAATTTTATTAAGAGCCCACGTTGTTTGGTTATTTCAGTGACAATAGCTCTAACATTCTGGGAATTAATTACACTTCTTAATTTTGATCAAAATTCTTTTCCTTTTATTATAAAGCTTATTGATATTATGGTTCCACCGCAGTAGTTTGTTCCTAGGATTTGCCCTGTTTCTGTGGGGTACAGCTGCATCTATGCAGCTGTTTACATGCTGGTATAGTGTGGAGGTGTATGTTTCTGTGTATACAAAGACGTTAACTGGGTTTGGTGGGGATTTGAACTTGCCAATGTATCACTTTGGAGTAGGTAGTTTGTCATAAAGAAATTTCTAAAAGTACCTTGTGTGAAAGGGATCTCTGGTTTCAATTTTATTTTGAAGGTAACTGCTTTATGGTCAGACCTATCAAGTGATAAAGATGCACAAGGGATGGTACAAGAAGATGCCCCCATATTAGTAAGGACAGGATCCAAAATGTCTCTGACCAATTGTTCCAAGGCATTTGTATTGAAAAGTCCAGAAACCTCTGTGCTTTTGCACTAGTAGTGGTGTAAGTTTCCCAGCCTACAACTGGATAGTTTTGATCACCTAGGAAAATAGTATTGGAGTTAATACTGAGTGATTCTAGTTCCTGTAGTAGGCATTGTAGCTTTCCTTGTGTCACAAAGGGAGTTCTACAGGTAGCCAATATGTGGTATAGGACCTTTCTAATGGTTGTTTGGACAAGAAAAAGCTTTAGTACAGCATGCTGCTTTACTGGCCTTGATAAGAGTCTTTTCTGGATGTAGATCGAGACACCCCCCCTTTTTTTCCCTCCTGCACAGTAGTTGGTCTAAACATGTGGAAGGCATTACAGCCTTAAACATCTGGAGTGATACCTGCTGTTTTAAACCATATGTCAGTCACTACACAGATGTTAATAACCTCCAGTGTGAGAAGAGCTTGTAAGGAGTGGCGTTTCTTGTTTAGGCGCCTAGTATTGATCAGTAACACCTTCATATCTTCCTTTGTTTGTTTCATTATGTTGGAAAGTTTATCAGGTTAGCATTGCTTAAAAAAGGCAGTAAAGGTGTGAAGAATGTCTTTGCTGATAGTAGAAAGTCAAGAGGGGACAGATGCAGGCCAATCCCAGTGAAGCAGCATGGTCCATCAATCATATTCACTTAGGATGACAAATACTGGACCCCTTTGAATGACATCAAACACTAATCCACTTACTGAAGTTGATTATTTTTACTTGTTAACGTGGCATCGATCCTTGATGAACGTAGAATGCTGTTCAATATCAGGCTCATACCTGCCTTCGACGCACAGTTTGATAGGTCAATCATGGTTCTCTTCATATAATCCAGGGAAGTACACCTCAAGTCATTGACATCAGTGTGAGCTGTGTCAGAGTCATACTGGTCCTTGTTGTTCAAGGACTTGAGTGCATGTGTGATCTGACGGATCCTGGTACCAGACAAGCACCTAACCATCACTCTTTCCTTGCTCATCCTGGTAAGAGGCACAGCTGTATGTCTTACAGTGGAGTCACCTATAACAAGACTATTTGGTTAGGCTGATGCCTGTCTTACGGGCTCAGCATCTATGACTTTGGGACTCCTTGTGTTATGTGAGGAAGTAGGCTTAATTTGCTGAGTGTGCTTTGTTCTTGTGTTGTATTTTGGAGGTCTTTGAGGTTTATCAAATTAATCTTTATTAACTCAGCATATGATGGATTATGTGCATTGGGATGGCCTTGAACAGGGGTGATTGATTTGTGATGTATTAACAATTCTGGTGTCTGAACTTACTGTGTGTGAGAGTTTTGCCTCTAAGGAGGCACTGTGTTATGTTGTTTGAGTAACAGATGACCATCAAACAGCATGAAACAATTCTTACAGTCTCTCAGAATACCCATCTCATTCGGACTGGCTGCAGACGTTGTGGGGAGTGCTGGTCTACGATACCAACAGGAATGACTACGGGGGTGTGGGTAAGTATAACTGCTTGGAGTTTTAGGATAATGTTTGGGTGCACTTGCTATTTAAAGTTTAATACAAAACAACAAGTCTGGAAATGTTCCTCTGACACCAGCAAGTACCAGTAAATTAATGTGTGTAAAAAATACTCATTTAATAATAAAATCAGTGCAAGCAGTATCAGTATAATCAAAATTAAGCAATGTTATCAAATGTCTTTTAGTGTTTTACATAGTTTAAAGGGAGAGACTTTACAAAATGATACTTATGTGCTTAATGACAGCAGCCAATAAACAGGGAGAGAGAGGGACTTATGTTGTCAAATTATCATAAGGGGCAGGCAATAACAAATATAAAGGGTTTAAGAACACTAGCACAAGTGTGTGTGTGTGTGTGTGTGTGTGTGTGTGTGTGTGTGTGTGTGTGTGTGTGTGTGTGTGTGTGTGTGTGAGGGGGGGTGACGACAATTAGACCTTTAGCTCTGAGGTGACTGGCCTGGAGCTGCCTTAATGCAAACACTAGTCCTGAACTAGCCTGACATATGCTCAGTATATAAGCTATATGGTAAATGCTAAATATTAATATTAGAAGTATCATAAATAAAATACCTGAACTCCAGACCACAATAGCACACTACTCCCCAGAGATAGTTACTTTAAAAGAAACCTGGGTAAATAAGAACATAGCTAACTCAGAAGTTCTCCCTACCGGCTACAATATCATTAGACAAGACAGACCACTTTGTAAAGGGGGTGGAACTGCCTTAATGTATAAGTCCAACTTAACTGTACATCAATTACCAAACTCCTACCACTCCCCCAATAATTGGGACATACTTATCTCACAACTTCAATTTCACTAATAATCCACAAGAAAGGACAGATAGATCCACACTAGAATGTTGGATTTAGCGCTTTCGTTTTTTAATAAAAACTTTGTCAGAATCGCAATGAATATATGCGCGGTAATAAATACCCTCTCCCCTTACAAATTAACATTAATTTGTAAGGGGAGAGGGTATTTATTGGGTCAGTGTATGTATTCATTGTGATTCTGATGAAGTTTTTATTAAAAAACGAAAGCGCTAAATCCAACATTCTGGTGTGGATCTATCTGTCCTTTCTTGTGGATTATTAGTTTTTGTTCGTGGTGGTGTTTTAACTTCAATTTCACCCTAAAAATGTCATCACCACAATTGTGATCTATATTCCACCTGGTAATATACCTGCTAGCCTTGAAGACTTCTTATCCTGGTGTTCTTCCACATACTCACAAGAAACCCTTATTCTGGGGGATTTCAACCTAGACTGGTTCACCTGTAAATCAGAACCACCAAGTAATCTAATAAAATCTCCATGGCTACCAGCAGCTAGTCCAAATTCCAGCTAGATGTGATAAAAAATCTAAAAGGGAATCCATCCTTGACTGGTTCCAAACTAACAACCTCACATTGTACCCCCACACAGGCAGTCTCCCAGACACCTTGTGACCACAACATAATATACCTTCTACGTAGTAGAACAAGTATATGCAAGACCATTAACTATAAATCCACTAGAAACATAAAATTTCTCTCCTGATGTCCTCAATAATTTACTCTGTAACTGTGACTGGAAGCCCCTAAAAAACCTCCCACTTGACCAGGTTGTAGCATATTTCAACTAAACATTTCTACAACACCTAGACACTGTCGCTCCATTGTGCAAAATCAAGGTTAGAACCTCTACAAATTCCTGGCTCAGTAAAGAAACCAAACAAATCTTCAAGTCCAGAGACACTGCCTGGTTTTACTATCAAAAAGAAAATGAACTGAGAAACGAAAAACTGAAGAAAAGAACACACTGTGAACAAGCACCAACACTTCACTCAGCTCGATAAAGAAATAAATATAAAAAGCTGTTCTTATTCACTTTAATACCAAAACAAAATAAAATTAAGCGCTTTTCGTTTGGGAAATATCCAGACTTCTTCAGATGTAGAGCAAGAACAAAAACCCTAACTAAAGCACAACCGTGCAAAAATGCATTAGGCTGGACAAAATCCTACCATTACAAACTAAATACCAACATAACCCCCCAAAATTTTGGAAAAATATAAACCAGCTGCTAAAACCTTCCCTAAAGGCTACCCCCAAACCAACCACCCCTGACACTAAAGTTCCCATTGAAACACAATTCAACTCACACTTTGTGAATTCAACTCTATCCTTACTATCACAGGACAGTTCCAGCCTCACTATCCCCCCAACACAAATAACACTAATTTACTACACCCTCAAAAACAGTCAGTTCAGTTCAATCAAAAAAGCATGCTCAAACTAAAAACCTCATCAACAGCAACCAACCTACTCCCCAGCTATTTCCTGAAACTCACAGCAGATGCTATTGCTAACCCAATCTCCACTCTCATAAACAGATCAATTGTTGAAAACTATGTGCCCAAACTCTGGAAAATATCCTATGTTACACCCATACATAAAGGTGAGACCTCCATCCATTGAACTTAACTACAGACCCATTGCTTTACTCTCCCCTGGCCAAATCTACAAAAATGCATCCATACCCAGGTGCTAAAACCAGACAGCAACATCCTGTCACCTACTCAACATTGTTTGGTATCTGCCCCCATAACCACCACAGCCCTCCTCTGTTTCACAGACACAGTAAACCATCTAAAAAATGAAGGCCTGCAGGTGTCAACTCTTTTTTTTGGATATGTCCAAAGCATTTGATACAGTCTCGCACCAAATCCTGCTAAACAAACTAAACCAATATCACTTATCAAATTCCACTCTTACCTTCTCTTAAAGCTCTACTTAACCAGGTACCAAAGCGCTATGATGGGAACATTCTCTCTCTCTTCAGCTGCCCATTACTATATGAGTCCCATTCTCTATCTTAGGACCAGTTTCTATCTTAGGACCACTACTATTCACAATCTTCACAAATGACCTCCACACAGCATGCATCTATTATTCAGTATGCAGATGATACTACCTTAATCTGTGATGCACAAAACATTCCCACCCTCTTGCAAACAACTCAACTAGCATTCTCTGATGTTGAAAACTACCTTACAAGCCCAACTCTCAATCCAAAGAAAACTCAGCTTATGATTATAACCAGTTCTAACAAAAACAGTGATAACAGTCAATTCACTATCTACTCCACAAATGCTACTCCAATTGCTCCAGTGGCACAGGCTAAGCTATTGGGAATAACCATAGACTCCCACCTAAAATTTGATAGTCATCTCAACTTAACTATTAAAAAGGTACATGCCAAACTGGGATCACTCTACCGTATCAAGCCATTTCTTACCAACAACACAAGATCAGCCATTGCTCGCTCCCAACTTCTATCCACCCTACTCTATGCATCTCCCATTCTGACTAATCTCAACAAAACTGAACTAAGCAAAATGGAAGCCTGCTATAACAGAATTGCCCGCTTTGCTGCAAATTGCTCATATAGAACTCATCACTGTACTGCTTTGAGAAAGCTCCACTGGCTTGAACTGCTCAACCTCCTAACCTAAAATCAGCTCTGCCTCTGTCATTCTATCTATTACCTCCCCAATACGTGTCCATCCCTGAAAAACCTAGTACAACATCACTCAGCCAAAAGGCCTTTTAGATCATCCAGCAAACTACTTCTAGAAGTCACCAACAGTTACAATAGCTTTGAAGACCCACTATATAGTAGTTCAGTGGCTAAAAAATGGAACTCTGTCCCCACTAGCATTCAAAACACATCGTCCAAAGCCTCCTTTAAAAACCTCACTAGGCAGCATCTCAAGCAAAGTTGGCAGTGCCATGATTGCTCCCCAGGCTAGTGAAAGTGGATAAGGAACACATACTAAACCTAGAGTACTTAATAATAGTTTTCACTCTT
Organism: Protopterus annectens; assembly: GCF_019279795.1. Lineage (NCBI taxonomy): Eukaryota > Metazoa > Chordata > Ceratodontiformes > Protopteridae > Protopterus > Protopterus annectens. The sequence continues at coordinate 471,327,681 of NC_056732.1, read as the reverse complement.
ACTCACAAACACTGGCTAATGTACAATGTATGTACTGTACCAGTGTACTATGTATGTATTCCAAATTTCAGCTGTACACCACAGATCTATTAATTACCTTTATTTTTAAATTAATATTTTCTTGTTTGTTCTCTCCACTGTAACTGCTGATGTGCTGCATACCACTGTAAAAACATGCTTATTGTAATTTGTGTGTATACTGATCATGTCTAAATATCTAAATGTATCTGTAATTTTTCTATGTGGAGCTTTTCTCACCTGGCCGCTGCTGAAAAAGGGCCTTTTCGGCTCAGTCAGACACCCCCGGTTAACAAATGTAAAATAAAAATAAAATAAAATAAGCATGAAACTACAGTTTAATATAAACAGTAAGACCACTTTACAGTTAAATGCAGTGCAATTATGTACTGGAATTACTAATATAAGCTTAAAGATCCTAGCTAAAGCAGACACAGTGTGTTAAAATGACTTTAAAATCAGATCGAGAAATGAAATCACTTATCTTTCTTTTTTCTCTATGTAATGAAAGTATTACAATGCATGTATTACTTACTTATACTTCAGTTGTCATGCACTGGGGCAATTTCCTTACAATGATCCAGTGCACCTGCCCTATTATGAGGTGGCAAGGACTGGGGGAAGGGTAACTGTCATAATCACACTAGAAACTACTGGGGTCTCCAAAGAGTTGACTGCTATTTGGCACCTGCCTCAGACACAGTAAAATTGTACAAGAAAGCCATGGTTAGGGTGAACTACATTACGGACTCAAGGAAAATGCCTACATGTCACAAAGACATTGCTGATAAAGTTGATGTCCATTCCAAAATTTGGTGTACTGGATTGTTAGTCCATCCCAAGGATAAGCCATATTATTAGAAAACAGTAAATTACTGCTAAGTGGCATCGCTTTAAAATGACAGCAGAAGGGACAAATTCAAAAGGGAATTTAGGAATGAACATTATCCACACAGACAACACTGGCAGACATGATTTACAAAAAAAGTGATTCTAATGAATTCAGGAAAAGATGACAGTAGTTTTGCCACACAAAAAAGGATAATGGAAATAAACAACTGAGGATACAAAGGTGTCCAGGGCAAGAGAACATCTGTAGTCAAATAAACAGCCATGGAAATGACATGATATCAAATAATGAAATCTTCTGCTGCTGGTATTTTATGTTTTTGTTTTCACCAATGTGTACTACAACTCTGGACTCCTTGTTATGAGATATTTTACATTTGATATTATTTCACAGATTTTGACATCCCTTACTTTTCCCACTGGTACCTGTATATGAGTACTGGGCTGTCATTTTTTTGACTCTACAGTACTATGTTTTCCTTCAAAGTTCTAAATATTCTGCACTATGAAGTAAAACTGGCTGGACAGAAAATACAGACCGGCATGAATATGAAAATGTTTATATTATTTTTGTAATTAAATAAGTATAGTACGTTGTGGTATATTAACAAATCTGCATTATATAAAAAAACTAATCCTCTGAATATACTCAGTTTTTTACCCACTATCGTTCCTCACATTTTTATTCTTATTCTAAATCTATAGTGCTCCTTAACTCATCTTCTTCCATCTACAGTAACTGAAGCTGATTATTACACACTACCATGGAAGGTGGCTCACCTGTGGTGGTGGTGCTGCGGTAGCGTTGTCGCCTCACAGTCAGACGCTGTCCGGTTCGATTCTCAGCTAGAGCGTCTTCTGCATTACGACATTTGTGAATGGGCATACCTTCGTTGAAGGTTGTGCATCAGGGCTGGTAACTTAGCACGTAAAAATCAATTACCAATCATTAGCGGACCGGAGTTCCGCTGAGGCGACCCCTAATCGGGAAAAGCCGAAAGACACAACAACAACCATGGAAGGTGGCTCAGGAGAGGAGGTCGTAGCATGCCTGTGGGAAATCAGTCGTCAGTGGTAGCTCTGAGTGAGATTCAGGGACATGTTATCCTCTGTGCATAAGGGAATGCAGGCCTACAGCCAACTTGCATCTCAGAGCTACAACTCTGACAAAGGGTTACTGTAATGATATAACACAGCTCACTAAGCAAAGCCACTGTGAAATGCATATGCTAATGAGCTACATTGTGCTTAGAATGTGACAATGCAAATACAGCTGTCTAAAGAAACTGAACTGTATTAGAATTACAGGTGTGCACTGGGAGAAGGGAGTCCATTGCACTGTTTTGGAAGCATGACCTGTGAACCCCATCTACTAACTCCAACACACACACACACACACACACACACACACACACACACACACACACACACACACACACACACACACTATTCTGGTGCTTCATCATGTCTTGTGAACACAAATGGAGCTGCTACTGATTCACAGCAGCACCACAATTACTCTCACAGGCACCAGTATTACGTATAGGTATACACTCATATGAAGGTCCAATCTACAGAGTCCTCCTTTAAATACAATACTTAGCTGCATGGAAAGCCAGAGAAAACTGACATCTTATGCTGCATACTGAAAGCCAGAAACATAACAAATAAAACTTGGTGATCCCCTGTGGTTACCTACACTAAATTAAGCTGATTATTACAAGTACAGGGGTTCAGGCAAGGGGTTGTAGGACAGCTGTGGGAAAAGAGAAAAATACAATGCCATCCATAATACTGCTCTGTCATTTAGTATATACACTGTACTGTTGAATTTTCAATGTCTATATATTATTTCATTAGTGTTACATTTGTAGTGTAAATCTGTATCAAGGATGAAAAAATATTTAATGTACAAGTTATAGATAAAAGACTATGGCTGTTAGCTAATGGATTGTAATGCTGGTTGCTCATAGGTTCATAGGATGATACTAGGCTACTGGCCCGGAGGCCTTTATAAGCCTAGCCAAAAATTTTACCCATGTTCCCACAAAGTCAGCACCTGTCTTCCCAGTCCAGCAGGGACACAAGTGGGATCTCAGGGGTATATTTTCTGTTTCCCATCCAGTCGTCCCGGTTCCTCTTAAAGAGGGCTAGTGAGGTACTCTGCTTGACATGGAGAGGGAGTCTATTACACAGATAGAGGAGTCTTTGGGATACAAATCTATCCCGCCAACAAGTTCTATTAATGTCACAGACCAGGTTGAGGGTTGAGTGAGTGGAGTTTGACTTACGGATATGCAGCAACTCCATCAAGGTTGAGTCTGAGACGGCCTTGTATGCTAGACACAGGTCACCTGTGAGCAGTCTGTACGAGACTGAGTAGAGAGACAGGGCTTTTAGCCTATCTGTATAGGTTAGGTGCTTGAGACCCTGGATTTTCCTGGTCAGGAACCTCTGTGATCTCTCCAACTGCTGCATTTGCTTGGCAAGGTACATGCCAAAGGGGGCATTGTACTCGATAATGGGTCTGATAAAGGAGGAGTACAGGGATGTTATGACCTCCTCATTCCTGGATGAAATACCCTTACTTATGAGTTGGGTCATATAGAAAGTCTTTTGTACAATGGAGACAATGTGGTGGTCAAAAGTCAGGTTGCTATCAATCTGGGTGCCCAAGTCCCTCATGACTGATTGTGTGCTCAGTACATTGTTTTAATGTGCTAATTAGTGGGGATGCCATTTTCCCCAAAGGGGATAATAATGCATTTCTTGGCATTCAGTTTGAAGCCATGATTCTGGCATCAGTCATTAGTTTGGGTAAGGCCCTCTTGGAGGCTGTTCACTAGGAGAATGTATGACAGTGCCCAGCTTGCAGTCATCTGTAAACTTGGTTAGCCGCAGACCACTGGTTTTGGCTTGTACCTCAGAAAAGTATATCCCAAACAGTAGAGGCCCCAAGACAGATCCTTAGGGTACACCACTTGTTACTGGTCTACTACTAGAGGTGGCTTCCTATATTTTGACTGAATGAGTTCTATCAGTGAAATAATTAGCTACTCATCTGGTAACATATGGGTTGATGCCTTGTTGGGAGAGTTTATCTATTATGGCCAAGTGGGGAATAGTGTTGAAGGCTTTGGCTAGGTCAGGATAGGTGGTGTGCACTGTCTTCCCCTCATCCAAGGCTTTGGTGACTGTTTCAAAGAAGGCAATCAAGTTTAACAGGCATGGTCTCCCTTTGAGAGAACCAAACTGTGTGGGATCAAGTGTTTGGAGGTTACCAATGTCCTTATTTATAAGGTCCATGATAATGTGTTCCATGGCCTCAGGCTAGTTAGGCTGATGAGCCTATAATTGCTTGGGTTGGTGGATGCTTCACCTTTGTGTAGAGGGATGATAGTGTCTGGCCTCCATTCTGCTGAGACAAAACCGGTGCACAGGCTTTGGTTGAATAGGGTGCCTGGTGATTCTGAGAGCTCTTGCCTGCGTTCATGTAGGATACAGCCAGGGATGCTGTCGGGTCCCATAGAGGCAGTATTTTTTTGCCTTTGAGAGGGCATTAATGACCTGCTCCCTGGTGAAGAGGAGAGGGGGCAGGTGCTGGGGATGTCCTGGTTTACTGATGGGGGAACAGTGGGGTGAAGTTTTCACTGCACTTGTCTGCCAGCAGGTTAGCTATATCTATGGCATTTGTGTATGTGGTATTCTTGACCACCAATTCAGAGCAGATTTGGGTTACCTTTGAGATTGGATTGTGGACGTATGTGAAGGTGGCCTTGTGATTGTTCTTAGCGGATGTGGCCAATTTGGACTCAAAGTTAACCTTAGAGGATTTCACCAGTGATATTATTTGCTTGTTCAGTCAAAAGAGAGATTGCTTCCAACTTGGCACCTGCTCCTTCTTGGTCCTGGACAGCAATGTTTTCCTTTTATTATAGAGTTTGTTTATTGCTGCTGTCCACCAGACAGATTTACTCTTCCTTGAGGAAGATGATTTGGTCCGGTCAGGTATTGCTGTGTCCATGCAGCTATACAGGTGTTAGGGATGGTGGCTGTGAAGCTGCTTACACCTGCTCTCAGGAGGTTGTAGTCAGCTTTGGAAAACTTTTTTTGTTCGACACTGTCGGGGGTCAGAGGAGATGATGACCTCAAAAGTGATTGCTTTATGTTCAGATCTTACCAAGGAGGATGACACTGTAGGGGTGCTACAATGGCTACTTATGTTGGTTAGTACCAGGTCCAGGATATTTTCCCCTCTTGTGGGGGTGTTGACCAGCTGATCCAATGCATTGTCACTGACGAAGTCGAAGAATCTCTGAGTGTTCCTGTTTGAACTAGAATAGGTCTTCCATTCTATGTTTGGGTAGTTAAAGTCACCCAGAATCAGGGTAGAGGGTTGAATCTTGATGGATTCAAGTAAGTCCAGATATGTGGAGTGGGCCTCCTGAGTCATGGTTGGGGGTCTGTAGCTAGCTAGCTATGATTTGAATAGGTGTTTTGTCAACAGCTAACTGCACCTGGAGTGTCTCCTGTGCATCATACTGTTTGACCAGCCTGGAGTTGTGTATGTCCTTGATAAATATTGAACCTCCACCTCCTTTTGCTTTGTAGCCCTCTGTTTGGGGTCTGAAAGTATGGTAGGACAAGTAACCTGGTAAGGCTGGGGTGCTGTCTGTAGTTCTGAACCAGGTTTCAGTGACTGCACAGATGTCAGCATCGTCCAGGGCGAGGAATGCTTGCAATGAGTGCAGTTTCATGTTAAGACTCCTAGCATTTAGCAGCATGACCTTTACATTTCATTTAGAAACATTTTTCACGTTAGTAATTTTGTACTCATGACTTTGCCTAAATAAGACACTATGGGGGTGGCAAGAGCCTTTGGCAGAAGCCTGAAGCCCAGGGGAGACAGATGAAGGCCATCTCTGGCAAAGCATCGTGGTCTGTCAATCAGTAATTACAATGGATTTAAACTATGTGGATCTCTTCTACTTGGGCCTTTTTTATTTATATTTGTTTACTTGGTAGTGCACTGATCAATAATGAGAAATTTCAGACTCAGAGATACACCTGATAATAATGGATAAATATCTTGCTCTGTATCTGTGAAAGATGCCAAGTTTGTATGAATCAGTTTTCTTCACTTTGGCATGATTGTGTCACTAACACTTACATAGACCATGTAAAAGGGAAATCTACACAGAATGGAAGTGGCACAAATTTTAATAGTAAGCTTCTGGTAGAAGCAATTACACCTTTTAGGTTACATATTATTATAACAAGCATGTTTTAAATTACGATTCTCCACAGAACAGCATGATTGCTCACTTGAGGAGAAACACTGACAAAGAACCCAACACAGCTTTCAAAATAATTTCTAAATTCTTTTTCTCAAAACTTTTTTTCTTCAAAAGCTGGTCACCAATGGTATATAAAGCAACTGCATAAATAATTAAATAAATTATAGATATGCAGTTATCTTCCTAGCTTACCACAACAACCAACAAGCAACTCCTTAATCAAACAATCATGGCCTGTGTTACAACATTATTCTGTGAAGAAACAGACCAGGAGACAAGGACAAAAAACTTCCTAAAGTCACACGCTTGCACTCTGGAAGATAAGTATTTCAAATTTCAGCTTGTAAACATAATTTAATGCAACTATAGATCTTTTGTGAGGTCTTACTTGATGGTCAGCTCATGGATACAACACCACCACATTTTTGTTTTTGTTAGAGAACAAGTTTTGTTTACTAAACAGTATTGGATAAACTTTCAGAATAAAAAATTCTTAAACACACTTTACCATCTGTAAACCGCTGAAACAGTACAATGCAAGTTGAAAATTAAAACAATTACTGTGTGAGGTTTTCTTTTATGTGCAGCATCCTGTAAAGAAAAACATTCAGTGTATGTCCTATACCACCCCAAATATAATCTTTCAAACACAGAGGTCTCTGTAACTCACCAACATTCTAGGTTAAAAATCTTCCAGGTGCAGAGAGTACTTTCAGGTAAATATCACTACTAGCTTTGTCATTATCTACTGTTGTAGGTGTGGACTCTAATCATTAAACCATTCACTGTTTTTTTAGCTTTCCCACAAGTGGCCATCAGCTGCTCCTAGGGACTCTCCCATATACTGGGTCTATTGCACACTGACTTAACCATCTTCAGACCAACTCTGATCCATGTTTGGGGCTGGTGAAGACATCGAGGTCTCCTGAGGAAATTTCATACTACTGCTTAGGGAAGGTTTTCCTCAGTAAAGCCTAAAGTCATTTCCTACATGTACTTGTGCCATCAGATGGGATGGTATCCAACAGACTTATGATGTAGCATCCCTGTCTCTATGTCTGACTCAGCCCGTTCCTTGTATCCCTTGTAGACAACCCCCCCCCCCCCACTGGCCTCTACCGGGGATCAACTGTAGTGCTTTGCTTGAGTGTGTGCACCCCCTTGGTTGGAATGCCAAGCCTCTCTGCCTGATACATCAATGTCTTGAGCCATTAAATGAACATGAGTGATCTGGGCCACACACATGGTTTCTCTAAGTCATTGGTGCAGGCATAAATCCTTCACTGTAATGTTTCAGAAAGAACAAACTCTGTTTGATGAACATTTTTTTATTATTCATAACTACCATCATCATCATCAACCCCCCTTTTCCGAATTTTCTATATGGGGTCGGAGCATATCGTGTTAACTGTTGCCATCTCTCTTGATTCAATGCTACGCTCCTGCCTTCTTCATCACTCATGCCTGACTGTCACAGATCTTCTCTCATACAATCCATCCACCTCTTTGCTGGGCTCCCTTGTTTCCTCCTACCTTTTTCCTGTTTGTCGTAAATCTTCTTCACCAGATTGTCTTCTGCTTTCCTGCACATGTGGCCAAACCACAGTCATTTGTTCTCTTTGATCTTTTCTGCAATTGGAACTACTTTGGCTTCTACTCTGATGTCCTTATTTCTTTGTCTGTCCCACAGTGCGCCTCCTACCACCCTTCTCAGGCAGTACATTTCTATCACCTCTAGCCTTCTCATCTGGTCTGCATTTACTGCCCATGTTTCTGAACTATACAGTAAGTACTAGTCACACCACTGTCTTTGTACTCCTTACTTTTCAGCTTCTTTGGCATTCTTTGTAATACACTAGACATTATTCTCTATGCCAGTTGGCTGCAGCCCCTCTGATTCTAGCTTTCACCTCTTCATTCAGACTTCCCTTCTCATCATCCATCCCTCCCAAATACTTGAAGCTATTAACCTGTTACACTTTTTTCCCCTTCTACCTCAATTCTCAACTTCTTGTTTTCTTCAGTTTGTTGCCATTACCACTGTCTTATCTGCACTCACTTTCGTCCAATGAGCCTTTAATGCCACATCATCTGCATACAGCAACTTTGTTGATCTGTCCCCTCTGATCTGTTTGCTAATGAAGTCCCTTACCAGTATGAACAACAGTGGGCTCACAGCTGAATCCTGGTACACACCCTCTCCCACTGGGAATCCCTCTATGAGATCAAACACTGTTCATATTTGACTCAATGGGTCCTTGTATATAGTCTGCACTAATTCTACCAATGATTCTGGGACTTTGAATCACCACAGGACTGCCCAAATCAGCTTTCTTGGGACCTTGTCATATGCTTTCTCCAACCCTGGGAATGCCTAGTTGGACTCTTTCCTCATCTTTAGTTTCTTCTCAACTATTTGTCTTGCTGCAAACATTGGGTCAGTTGTGCTGCATCCTGATCTGACTCCAAACTGCTCATCTCCATTCTTACTTTCTAGAACTCTGCATATCAATTTATCAATCCCCCTCTCCAGAACTTTCATGCAATGTAACAGGAGTCTGATGCCTCTGTACTGCCCATAGTTGTGGATGTCCCCTTTGTTGTTGTACACTGGTACAAGTATGCTTATTCTCCAGTCATCTGGGATGCACCTTTCAATCCACACTGCTATTGAGTACCCTCAGGAGCCATATCTCCCCTATCTCAGCCACCATCTTTATCATATCTGCTGTGCCCTCATCTGAGCCTGCTGCTTTCTTTGACTTCGTTTTCCTATGTGCTGTTCTTACTTCTTCTAGGGTGGGCGCCTCCTTTTCTCTATCACTGAATCAGTTATGTACAAATACCACCTCGGCTCGCCCCTAAAAAGAGGGATTAACCCGGCCAACAAAGAGTACAACAAGTAAGCAAAATAAATTAATAAAACATGATAAATGCCTTTTACATAATATGGACAAGGACTATACAAAGGTCAACTTTTATTGCAGTTCACTTGCCATAGTGAAACAGATTATCCTTTTTGGAAATAGAGTGTTTTGCCTGTCTTCTGAAGTCTGCATTTTTTTTTTCATTTTGTTCTCTTTTTTTTCTTATGTCATCCACCTTGTGGCAAAGCTAAGTAAGGTAAGGAATCCTGGATAAGAATCCAAACAAACAACAGACTACTGAGTGCTGCTTGTGTTTTGTGATGCACTGCACTCATTTCTCCATTTGGCATTGTAAATATTCATTGTTTCCATAGCACTCAGGACACTTTTCTTACATTAGCCATAAATCTTTATACCATGCCATTTGCTTGAGGCTACAGATGAGTTTCTCTTCTATGACCGATTCTCTGAGTCTCACAAAATTGCCTAATATTAATACTGCTGATGGGTGTACCATTATCAAACTTAATAGATGTTGGTATAAAAAATTATCTAAAGCTGAATCACAGCTTAAGCTGATGTGGATGCAAAAGACTCTACAAATGGACACTTTGAATAGTCACCTCTTAATACCAGTAAACGTTTATTGTTATTATCTAGACAACAAATATCAATAATTATGTTACACCAAAGTGGGTTAAATATCAACAATTAAGTTCAGCCAGGATGCCTAGGGCAGTTCTGATATCTTGTCAGAACAACAATATTTTGTAGAGTACTAAACTTTTAAATTAAACATTGTCATAACCATTTCTCTAACATGTCATCCATTTTTAGGGACCACTCATTTGTTCTAACCATGGCCTATTTTTTCCTTACATTTCCTACAATAGTAACTGTCTTTGACTCAAGAACAGTAACCTACTACAGTAAATGGACAGCTTGAGATGTAATATACTACATGCTTTCTCCTACATTACCACTGAAATCTACACTGATAAATCTGTAGTCTCAGTGACAGTGTTTTTAATTCAGGCAGGTGGTTTTACTTACTGATTTATTTCATACATTTGTTTAAAGGGTAAGCCTACTGGACACAAGTGCCACTTTTTAGGGGTGACTACTCCAAATCCTGCTGGCTACTGTAATCTAATCATTCACTAATTTATATTACTGTATTTATTTACACATTTTTGTTCAAAGATGATGGGCCAGATTGCAAAAGACTTGCTCACAGTGTAACTGACCACTTACACTGACAGCAGGTCTTTTGGAATCTGGACCCCTATGTAAGCCTGTTTATACAAAGGCATTACACAGAAGTCACTTACACAGAGAGCAAGTCTTTCAGAATCAGTGCAGACTTACACTGAGAGCAACTCTTTTGGAATCTGGCCCAGTGTATTGTACATTAGTTATAATTTTGTTTAAATTCAATGTATTGTGCATTGTGACATTTTAACCAATTGTCAGTTACAGTTTCTTCCTCCAATTGCAATGTTTCTAGCACTTATAATTTAATCTTTAAATCACTCTTTCATAATTTTCAGGTTTACTGTAATCAAAGCCTTTCTCTCCAGTCCCCCACTAAAAAGGTACTACTGTTGCCCAGTCAAACTTTCACAGTCAAGAAAAGCAAATGCATCTATAAAATAAATAAACTTTTCTCCAGCAAACACGTAAAATGTTCATAAGCAAAGATTACAGCAAGTGCTTCTTTTTATGTCTGAGAATATTTTACTCAGTGTACATGACATATATGCAATGATTACGCATTTTAAGGTTAAAGTTCTGAATGTAAAACTTTGAAAGTTAACAGATCATGTTTAACTGAAAGCTTAATTTGAAAGTAATTACTAAAGAAAATTGAAAGCTTCATCCGAAAAGTTATAGCAGAAACTGCATTGTTCCAGACACAGATGTATGCAACTGTATAATATTAAATTACTCATATGCCATACTTCAAGCTGCATTATGTTTCATGACCACTTTCCAGCTGCATTGTGTTCCTGGTCTCTTGAATAAGCCAGTAACATAGTACAGAAGCCCACTAAGCTATTAGTCCATTTTTTCTAAGTAGAATGTACTGTTTGGTTCATTGAACAGACCAACAGTGCTCTGCACCTAGAAAAACAGACCACGGCACAGGCAGCTAGGTGCCCACTGTTCCATTAGCCTGCTTCTCTAGCTGTACTGTGTTACTAGTCCGTTCGAGCCCAATGCAGCTAGAAGCCTGCAGTGACTGTTGACTCCATTTGGATGAGCTCATTATTAACCACCTCAGTTATTTAGCTAATGAAAAGCATGGATCATTGTTGTAAAAAAAAATTAGAGCAGTAGAACGAACAATAAAACAAATGGTAAAACTGGAATGCTTTTCTGAATGCAGACAGGTTGACATGTATGGAAAAATGTATTTTGATGGACTTGTGTGTGTTATCTAAAAGAAAGATTTTTTTAGCTTCACAACAGACTTCATCACTAAGGAAGATGCAAGTACATATTATGGACTAGGAGGTGAGAAGCATAACTTATTTTGAAAATGAAATAGCATACACTGTGTCATCTAACAAGTACTGAAAGTACATATCAAATCTGAAGGACACTAAAATATTGAATCAAATAACTATTCATAGATTCATAGATTCATACTAAGCTAACTGCCCTTGTGAGACATTTTTTAAGCTTAGCCAATTATCCCTTGTGAGACTCAAACCCTGCACCTTGTGTTTGTAAGGCAAACACCTTCACCTTTAGGCCACCCTCCCAACCCCCTAAGTGATAAAGGGGATCATTTAATAAATGAATACCTTAATAAGATTTACAGGGCTTGTGGAAAGAGCACATCAAAAATCTAAACTTGACTGATTGTACAAACTTTGACAAAGACAAGCATTTATGGTTTGCTTATGTGCAGAACAATGCCAGGGAGGTGGAAGGTGAAGAAGCAGTCTTTTCTGAAAAGTAGAGGGAATGCAAATGCATAAGAAATAGCAAAACATATAATTAAGTAATATTAAACGTAGCTGGTAATTACTCCACGTAGAAAAAATGAACGTAACATCAGAGTCACAATTCTGTGAATGTTCACGTCTCTTCAGACCCAATTAAATATACGTGGTTCTTAAAAGAACCATAAAATACGATGAAATACAAAAGTTCCAGTCTATTCAGACCCAAAAATACTGAAGCATGTACACAAAAATCCTCAGTAGGCGATATAGCAAAAAAAAAAACAGTCTCATGGAATAAAACTCAGGTTTATTGGATCCTTGGTAAGCGCTTTCGCAATAAGCTTTGTCAAACCATTAACAACTCACAACTTCACATCCTTTATATACTACTTCCGTTAATAAAATCAACTAATCAATTAGTCAATTGTTGAGTTAGATACAGTATGACAAGTGATATATATATTCTGTGCTATAAAACACTGCTAAAAAATTATTATGATTTAATCACAAATAATTAAAAAATGTATATTTATATAAATTACAATATAAATCAACTTAATATTTAAAATATTAACCTTATGTATAAAACAAATGTCATAAGAAAAATGTACACCTAAAATGTATATAACCATTCTAATAGGACCTAATCAGATCCTATGTCTTCTATTCTTAAGTATGGGTTTTAGGGGCACCCTGTCATTAAGTCCCGGGGGTATGTGAGCCCTCAACCTAATGATCCACTGGGCTTCTAAGGACTCTGTTTTGTTTTTAACATCACCCCACCTATTGGACACCTCTAAAACTTGTAAAACTGAAAAAGTAAATACATGTTTATCATTAGTTTCTAATACGTGTTTAGATAACGCATTTACCTCAGATTTAATGCATATTTGATATAGATGTTCACAAATGCGTTGATTTAACATGCGGTTCGTTTTACCAATGTAAAACGATGCGCAAAGTGAGCATCTGGCCAAATATACTAAGTGTTTACTTTCACAGTTTGCTTCCGCCTTAATAATAAAATAGTCTCCTGTCGTCGGATGTACAAACATAGGTGTATTTAAAATGTAAGGACAATAATTACATCTGTTACATGGCATTGAACCCAAAAGCTCATTCCTAGTGCTGCAATCCCTCGAATCAGAGCAGCAAAGCATTTTGTATAAATTATTTTTATTTTTATATGCATAACTGGGATACTCTCCAATATGTTTAGATACTTCAGGATCCAATTTAAGTATTTCCCAGTATTTATTAATTGACTCTTTTACAGAATGTATATCCTGTGTATAGTGAACTGAAAATCTAAACATATCTTTTTAATATTCAAATTATCATTATTATTAGATTTATATTCCTTTGAACCAGCCTCAGAAAAGATAGGTGTGGCTCTGTTACTTCTCAAACAACGCATTCGTGAACATCTATATCAAATACGCCGTGAACCTGTGGAATGGGTAAATTATGTGCATTTTAAACTGGAGTTTTGTTTGGTATGTCAAAGTAGTAAAACAATGAATACAAGTTAGGTTTTGATTGATTCAATATTGAAATGCATTTTTGAAATAGTATATATATTAGCAATGCAGGCAGCATACTATAGTATAATACGATTATAAAGTATATGATGACAAGTGAATCTAATACTGCTTTTGCCGAATATGTTTGCTCAATGGACTACATGAAAAGAGACATGGAAGAGCTCTCGGATCATGTGGCCCAGGCAGGTATGACCCTAGCCCTGAGTAGCATCCTGCCTTCGCCCAGAATGATACCACAATATAAGGATAAAATGATTGACTTCAACAATTGGCTAAGCTTATGGTGTCATTCAAAGGGGATCCAGTATCTGTCTGCCTGGGATGACATGATTGACAGACCACGATGCTTTGCCAGAGATGGTCTGCACCTGTCACCCCTGGGATTCAGGTTCCTGGCTAAGGCTCTTAAGCCACCCCTATAGTGCCTTTTTGAGGCAAACTTCAAAGGACAAAACCACCATCGTAACAGGTACAAGCATGCAAAATCTGAAGGTAATGCTACTCAATGCTAGAAGTCTAAACCTCAAAATGCACTCTCTCGAGGCACTCCTAAAATGGAGAACATCGATATCTGTGCAGTAACTGAGACCTGGTTCAAGGCTCCAGAGAGCCCCCTGCAATACCAGGCTACAACTCTTACCACACTTTTCGGCCACCAAACCAGGACCGAAACACTAAAGGTGGAGGAGTGTCAATATTCACCAAGGATATTCACACCACCAGGCTAGTTGGCCAACACAATGTGTCTGAAATTCTCCAAGTGCAACTAACACTAGGTAAGACTGCAATCCAAATTGTAGCTTGCTACAGATCCCCACCATACCCCAAGATTCTCACTACACCTTTCTAAACATACTGGAAAATATTAAGATAGAACCAAACACCCTAATACTGGGTGATTTTAACTACCCTGCCATTAACTGGGAAAACTACTCATGTTCCAACACCTTTACAAGAACGGTTCTTGGAATTATAAATTCCAACGCCCTGGATCAACTAATCCATGAGTCCCACCAGGGCTCCAATATCCTAGACCTGGTCATTACCAACATGGGAAATCAATGCTCATACCTATGGTCACCCCTCGTTAGTCAGGTCTGACCATAAGCTAATCACCCTTAACATCCACATCCCACCCCACCCCCAGTAAAGAAACCACCATGAAAAACTTCTCCAAAGCCAACTTCATGCTACTCAAGTCAGAAGTGACAAACTTCATGACACCCATGCAGACGGAACTGAAAGTTCAACTGCTGAATCATACACTAAGGCACTGTAATGAGCACATCCACTCATGCATGAATCGTGCCATCCCAAATAGAACCAAAATGCTCTCATCCAAAAAAAGGAAGCCAATCTGGTGGTCCCCTACCATAAACAAACTTTACAACAAAAGGAAGAAACTTTTGCAGAAAAGAGGAAAATCCCAGGATGCAGAAAACTCCTTACTAGCCTCAATAAGAAACTGAGATGCCTCATAAAATCCTCCAAAGCTAGTTACGAAAATAAAATTGCCAAAGATTCCAAAGACAACCACAAAGCATTCTATAACTATGTCAAGAATCTAAATGGCAATGCTCAGATCTGCTCTGAGCTAAAACAGAATGGTAATTTACACCTTTATTTGCCAATATCCTGGTTCGATCTTAATTACCCTAACTAAACCCCACTAAAGGGAAGATGAAATCCAAATTAATGCCACACAGGAAAAAAACATAAAAAAATAAACATATAGGGACAGATACATCAGTGTAATGACACCAATGAGGTGCACCTACAAATTATTAAAATGACACCCAGGCTGTACTGAGTCATTAACATCAGCAACCACAAGGGAACAGTAAAAGTTTGGCCAATCACAAGCCTCATCTGAAATCACACTATTTAAGAATTAAAACAACATGGCACCTTGTCATATGATAAACATTAACAGTATAGTGGAAAAATTAGTCTCTGACCTAATATAATAGAATAGTCCTTGGAAAAAAAAGTGGCCCCTAACTATTAGACCTTGTATGACCTTTGGTCAATTGAAATAAATAAACTATTGTGAAAAAAACATTACCCCGGGAATGAAATCATGATAAAACACGAAATTAAAACTCATCCACTAGACAAGTCAAGTAAATTGGGTTTTTGGCCCTCCTGTTTGCACTGTTCTGAAGGATCAATACAAGGGGACAAATTTGAGTGATCAGGCCATTAAATTCCCCAAAGTGGGAGCAAAAAAAGGGTTACGAACAGCTGGCAACGGGATACCAACAAGAAATTTAAATTGTTATCTTTGGAAAAAGTTCATGAACTCCATAAGGGCAAGTACCTACCAGAAATGTTAAGTAGAAAGACAGGGGGCTCACCTTGTAACCAATCCCCACAACAAAATTTTATTGGGACATAAAAAAAAAAGAGTCTTTCCCGTTACTATTAGCCCTTTATAAAAAGCCCTTTATGTACCTCTCAGACATCAAAGGGAAAGGCCTGAAAATATAAAGACTAAAGACCCCGCTGAACCTTAAAACCCACTATCTACGCTAGGGTCTTTATAAAAGGCCTTTAAACCCAACTGTGGAATGCACTAAAAAACCCCAAATTTCCCTAAGTAAAAGCCCCAGGTTAAAAATTTAAAATAAAAAATTTTTTTTTTAAAAAAAAAGGGCCCAGGGAAAATTTTTAAAAAAAGAAGAAATGAACCTCGCAAAATATAAAATCAAAAGTACGGTAAAAAAAAATCACAGACATATTTTAAAATCTCATTAAATCAAAGACAATCCCAGGGATTCAGACACATTGCAGCTGTGATTGCAGTCACCCTCCTCTGTTTGCAGTGTGTATGCCTGACAAGCCCGATGTTCATTAACAATGAAGACGGCTAGGCAAATGTGTGTGATGAGCAGCTCATTAAATTTCTGGGCTGTGACCACAGTAGGGACTGCAGGAAAAGTATGTAGGAATATGGTGCAGCAACCACAACTGAAGAATTTTACACAAACGGAAGAATTTTACACAACATGCGATCTTGTATATGAGTAAAGAGAGGTATATGAACTGGTATAGCAGTGGCACACTAGTGCAGGCACTGCACCAAACTATGGTAGGGAAGTGAGAACTGAGTCACAGGACAAATCACTCAGACTGGTCACTCAATCTTCCTATCAGCACCTATGGTCATGAGCTTTGGGTAGGGACTGAATTGATGAAATTAAGGATCTAGACAGCAGAAAAGACATTCCTTTCACAGGGTAGCTGGCACTATTCTCCATGACAAAGGGAGGACCTCAGAGTACAGCTACTGACTCTCCATGCTGAGAAGAGTCAATTGAAGTGGTTTGGGCACTTGTGAATGCACCTTTCCCATGGGAAGCACTGGGCAGAGATCACTGGAAGGAATCCCCAGGATACACAGCTGACACATTTGAGAGATTATATCCCCCAGCTCACATGTAAATTCCACACAATGAGGTGGAAAGTGCTGCTGATAATAGGGAGGTCTGCTGTACCTCTGGGAATCTGAATAATACAAGCAGGTTAAAAAATTATGAGGAAGATTTATTTATTTATTTATATGTGCATTTTGCAACTAAACAGTTCCACTGGAATGCTCAAGTACCTTTTCCATCAGACATGCTCTAAGTCACAAAGTATGCAAAACAGAAGTGAAGGAATTCAGCTTTGTAGCCCAGCAACTCACCCACTTTACTGTAAGGCTTTTTACACTTATTAGGGGAGCTGATGAAAGTAAAAACAACAAAACCCACTGTTTACTTTTGTCTTAGAAATAGTTAGATTAGGGGCTAATTGCAGCCGTCTGATGGACTGTAGTTAATGCTTCATTTTCAGAAAGGAATGAGTGGTGAAGATGCCAGTGACTATAAAATGCAAAGATCATAAGTAGCAATATTATACTGAATACATTTACTTAATTTACTTGAGTGACTAGCTACAGCTATGCGCAATGAGCAAACTGGGTAGGCGCATTCATTTCAGTAACATTTTGGGTACTACCTGGGAAACTATGCAAAATGCACACAAAACAAGAGTTGGAATGGATCATATGCAAAGTATGAAAAAGTACAGCAGTATGTAATAATGAAATAAGAAAATGAACCAATACATGATGTAAATATAGGTACCGAAAATAAGGTCTATCATGTCCAGACGACAGTGGGGGAAAAACAAAGAAAAAAGTTAAGTTGCACTTACGCGTGTGTTTGAGAAGCAATGGAAAACAATGTCAGTACTTTTCTTTTTTAAAGATACTTTGGGGTAGCTAACTCTGTAAAGCTGGTGAAGTGGAATGAGGGCTTTCTGGATAGTTTCAAAGTTACGTGTGGTGGGCTTTTTTAAATTGGTGCTGTTCTGCACAGACTTATGTAGGCACTTTGAATTAAGTTAACTTTGTTAGAGTGGGGAAGTGGAACTAGTAATTCATGAGTAAAGCAATGCAGTAGATGAGTTCCTTCAAGATGTGAAGGGTAATGATTCATGTGTGTAAATGAAGTAACATCATCCTGGGGAAACATGATTATAAATGTTAAATCTGGTGGTGTCAGTCTGAATACATCTAGATTGGAGGTGGGGGAGCACTATAGTAATTATATATAAATTTAGCTTCGATGCAGAGACTGTGTGCATAAATCTTAGCATGATGCATAATTCACAGATGCTAATGTGTGTGGGCCCATGGCGATATGGGTCCAGAAATATTTGATACAAATAACAAGAAAACAGAAAGCCATGTTAGCTTTTCTCCCTGACAGACAAGAATATTATCAGCATTATTATATTTTTTGTAACCAAAAATGTTGGGAAAATTAAGTAACATTAACCATACACCCTCCATAATCTGTCTTTCTATCCTAGTGCAGCACTCTTGCCTGACTCTGTCCAGTGTTAATTTCTGTATATTTGCATCACCACCTTATCTATGTACCCTCACTCCTCACTCAACCTAACTATATACCTATTCACATCACACTTCTATTACTCTTACTTACTGTATTCTTCCTGAGCTAGGATATCTCTAAACACTGCATATTCTAAACAAAACCTGGTTATGGTCATCCATAACCAAAACTCTGTAATACTGTCTTTACTTTGTTTTTATCAACAATTTTAAAAAGTTTAGAAGTTTGTACACATTATATTATAATTTTTTTTTTTACTAAAAATGTTTTCTGTATATATTATAAATAGCAGCAAAAAAGAGAAAGGCAACAGTTGTACAAAGTATAGCTCCAGACCACATAAAATATAACCAAGAACTTTAATACGATAAGCACTTTCACCACTGTCTGTGGCTTCCTCAGACCATACACAAATACAAAAGCACATAAAAAACATTTATAAAACACTCCTTGTGTAGCTCATTAACTTGGAGGACCACTCCCAATAAATCAGGTGCATTAGACACACCCTCTCTTAAAAGCATCATTCCCTTAATATGTATTGCAAGATACTACTTCGAAGCACATTTCTAAAACACATCTTTTAAAAACTTTTGTTCAGTTATCAAAGCATTCAAAAGCATCCCTAAATACTACATGTTTAAAAACATTTCAAAACATTGCTTATGTTAGCAGCATTCCAAATACTATATGTTTATATTGAGCAAACATATTCAGCAAAAGCAGTATTAGATTCACTTGTCATCATATACTTTATACTCATATCATACTATAGTATTCTGCCTGCATTGCTAATATATATACTATTTAAAAAAATGCATTTCAATATTGAATCAATTAAAACCTAGCTTGTATTCATCGTTTTACTACTTTGACATACCAAACAAAACTCCAGTTTAAAATGCACATAATTTACCCATTCCATAGGTTCGCGGCTCGTTTTAAAGTTCAGATTCTTCACATAGCTTATTCCTTTCGTACGCTTATTCATCAGACGTATCTTAGTCTAAATATAGTTATATTGTAACTTCATTGTAATATCTTCCAATTCCCAGAAGTTAAAAGTAAAAAACATGAAAAACGTGTGCTCATTGTCATAATTTCGCCTTCGCGCATGCTCAATGACGTCATTACACTAGGCATACACCCTGTGTTGCTTTCTCATACTTCTTTCATTTAATTATAAAGAAAAAGCCAAATATTATAAATTCTTATAGAATACCTGTTATTAATGAATAATTTAGAATCAACTAAATCATAATTTGATAATCAGACCTGTGTGCATAAGCAATTTCATGCCAAGAGGTATATATATATATATATATATATATATATATATATATATATATATATATATATATATATATATACTTTTCTGGGAATTGGAAGATATTAGAACAAAGTTACAATATAACTATATTTGGACTAAGATATGTCTGATGAATAAGCGTACCAAAGGAATAAGCTATGTGAAGAATCTTAAATTTAAAACTAGCCGTGAACCTGTGGAATGGGTAAATTATGTGCATTTTAAACTGGAGTTTTGTTTGGTATGTCAAAGTAGTAAAACAATGAATACAAGTTAGGTTTTGATTGATTCAATATTGAAATGCATTTTTGAAATAGTATATATATTAGCAATGCAGGCAGCATACTATTGTATAATATGATTATAAAGTATATGATGACACGTGAATCTAATACTGCTTTTGCCGAATATGTTTGCTCAATGGACTACATGAAAAGAGACATGGAAGAGCTCTCGGATCATGTGGCCCAGGCAGGTATGACCCTAGCCCTGAGTAGCATCCTGCCTTCGCCCAGAATGATACCACAATATAAGGATAAAATGATTGACTTCAACAATTGGCTAAGCTTATGGTGTCATTCAAAGGGGATCCAGTATCTGTCTGCCTGGGATGACATGATTGACAGACCACGATGCTTTGCCAGAGATGGTCTGCACCTGTCACCCCTGGGATTCAGGTTACTGGCTAAGGCTCTTGCCACCCCTATAGTGCCTTTTAGGTAAACTTCAATGGACAAAACCACCACCGTAACAGGTACAAGCATGCAAAACCTGAAGGTAATGCTACTCAATGCTAGAAGTCTAAACCTCAAAATGCACTCTCTCGAGGCACTCCTAAAAATGGAGAACATCGATATCTGTGCAGTAACTGAGACCTGGTTCAAGGCTCCAGAGAGCACCCCTGCAATACCAGGCTACAACTCTTACCACACTTTTCGGCCACCAAACCAGGACCAAAACACTAAAGGTGGAGGAGTGTCAATATTCACCAAGGATATTCACACCACCAGGCTAGTTGGCCAACACAATGTGTCTGAAATTCTCCAAGTGCAACTAACAATAGGTAAGTCTGCAATCCAAATTGTAGCTTGCTACAGATGCCCCACTATACCCCAAGATTCTCACTATACCTTTCTAAACATACTGGAAAATATTAAGATAGAACCAAACACCCTAATACTGGGTGATTTTAACTACCCTGCCATTAACTGGGAAAACTATTCATGTCCCAACACCTTTGCGCAACGGTTCTTGAAATTCATAAATTCCAATGCCCTGCATCAACTAATCCATAGTCCCACCAGGGGCTTCAATATCCTAGAACTGGTCATTACCAACATGGGAAATCAATGCTCTATACCTATGGTCACCCCCTCGTTAGTCAGGTCTGACCATAAGCTAATCACCCTTAACATCCACATCCCACCCCCACCCCCCAGTAAAGAAACCACCATAAAAAACTTCTCCAAAGCCAACTTCATGCTACTCAAGTCAGAAGTGACAAACTTCATGACACCCATGCAGACAGGAACTGAAAGTTCAACTGCTGAATCATACACTAAGGCACTGTACGAGCACATCCACTCATGCATGAATCGTGCCATCCCAAATAGAACCAAAATGCTCTCATCCAAAAAAAGGAAGCCAATCTGGTGGTCCCCTACCATAAACAAACTTTACAACAAAAGGAAGAAACTTTTGCAGAAAAGAGGAAAATCCCAGGATGCAAAAAACTCCCTTACTAGCCTCAATAAGAAATTGAGATGCTTCATAAAATCCTCCAAAGCTAGTTACGAAAATAAAATTGCCAAAGATTCCAAAGACAACCACAAAGCATTCTATAACTATGTCAAGAATCTAAATGGCAATGCTCAGATCTGCTCTGAGCTAAAACAGAATGGCATTAAATATACTGATCCGAAGGATATTGCAAATATCCTGGCAGATCGATTCAGTGCCAACTTCACTACACTCTCACCCCCTAAATAGCCCATCTCAATACCGGAAGATTGCCAAATTCCAGTAATAATGGCCACACAGGTACAAAACGCACTCTCTAAAGCCAAGAATACAGCATCCATGGGACCAGATGACATCCCGGCTGTGTACTACATGAACTACAATATGAACTGGCACCTCACCTAAGTGTCATGTTTAATCATAGCCTCACCTCAGGTTTCGTGCCCACTGAGTGGCGCAGAGCTACAGTTATCCCAATCCACAAGGGGGGATCCACCTTGGATCCCGGAAATTACCGTCACATCAGTCTGACAAGCCTTATCTGCAAGGCCATGGAGCGTATTATCATGGAACTTATAAACAAAGACATTGGCAACCTTCAAACACTGGACCCCACCCAGTTTGGGTTTGTGAAGAGCCGATCTTGTCTCCTGAACCTGACTGACTTCTTTGAATCAGTCTCCAGAGCCATGGACAAGGGTAAGGTGGTCCACACAGCCTATCTAGACCTTGCCAAGGCCTTTGACACCACCCCCCACTCTGGAATCATAGATAAACTTACTAAGTTGGGCATTAATCCCTATGTCATCCAATGGGTTGCTAAATGGCTTACTGATAGAACCCACACTGTAAAATTAGCCAACTTCAAATCCAGCTCCAGACAAGTGACAAGTGGAGTACCTCAGGGTTCAGTCCTGGGGCCACTCTTGTTTGGCATCTACTTCTCTGAAGTACAGGTCAACACTAAGGGACTCTGGCTAACAAAGTTTGCAGATGACTGCAAACTGGGGGCCATTATTGATTCCCCAAATGATGTGGATACTCTACAAAAGGGCCTTACAGAAACAGATGCTTGGTGCCAGAGCCATGGGCTCAAGCTCAATGCCAAGAAATGTATTGTTATCCCCTTTGGGAAAAAACATGTATCCATGAATTACCATATAGGTGGCAGTACACTAAACACAGAAAGTGTGATAAGAGACTTAGGGACACAGGTGGACAGTGGTCTCACCTTCGATAACCACATCGCCACAACAGTCAGGAAATCCTTCTATGTGGCACACCTCATCACAAAGGGCTTTTCATCCAGAAAAAAGAGGTCATTGTTCCACTGTACTCATCCCTCATTAGACCCATTATAGAATACAATGCCCCATTTGGTATGTACCTCTCAAGACATCTGCAACAACTGGAAAGGCCTCAGAAATACCTCACTAAAAGAATCAGAGACCTAAAGCAGATGCCCCACGCTGACCACCTTAAAAACTCCAGCTATACTCTGTCGCATATCGCCTACTCAGAGGCGATCTCTGCTTAACATACAAGGCCATGTCAAACCCAGAGCTGTTGGACATGCTACACTTAAAGAAATCCCAATCCCTCAGAGCTACATGCTCCAGGGATCTAAACCTTGTCATCACAATAAACAAAACATGCTGGAGGGATAGGTTCCTGACCCAGAGACTCCCCAGACTCTGGAATAGATTGCCCATACATGTCAAGCAGAGTGCCTCTTTGGACCTCTTCAAGAGGAACCTTGACAATTGGATGGGAGAAAGGAAATTCACCCCAGGGATCATGTCAGTCACCCTGCTAGACAGGGGTCCAGGAAAGTAAATAATGTGGGAAGAAATAGCCAGGGAATTGTTATGGCTAGGCTTGTATAGGCCCTAGCGCTGATAGCCTAGTACCAACCTATGAACCTATGAATATAAACATATAGTATTTGGAATGCTGCTAATATAAGCAATGTTTTGAAAAGTTTTTAAACATGTAGTATTTAGGGATGCTTTTGAATGCTTTGATAACTGAACAAAAGTTTTTAAAAGATGTGTTTTAGAAATATGCTTAGAAGTAGTATCTTGCAATACATATTAAGGGAATGATGTTTTTAAGAGAGGGTGTGTCTAATGCAACCTGATTGATTGGGAGTGATTCTCCAAGTTAATGAGCTACACAAGGAGTGTTTTATAAATGTTTTTTATGTGCTTCTGTATTTGTGTATGGTCTGAGGAAGCCACAGACAGTGGTGAAAGTGCTTATCGTATTAAAGTTCTTGGTTATATTTTATGTGGTCTGGAGCTATACTTTGTACAACTGTTGCCTTTCTCTGTTTTGCTGCTACTTTTGCTTGTTTGGTGGGTCAGTCTACGTTTACCAGCTGGTTGGTTTGTTTTTTTTACTATATATTATAAATGTTTTTATACCTTTACTACTCTCACTATCTGTATTAACATCTGGACCTTTTCTCCCTTGGGCCTCCACTGAAAAAGGGCCATCAGTTCAGATGGACTAACCCAGTCAACAAATGTAAAATAAAATAAATAAATAAGCAAACAAGCCATGCTGAGCTCAGCTGAAAATGGACTGCCTGCCTCACTTATCCTGGTGTCAGGTAGTTGGCTATAGCTTTCAGAAAGGCACTATAAGTGTGATAATGTTAGCCAAATAAGGTGTTCAGCTACAATGGAAGTGTGAAGATTTGCCAACTAGCAAGTAGCTGAATATATGGCTAATCAAGTATAATCAACAAAACAGCCAATTAAGGATTTAATCCTTTCAGTAAAAGCTATAGTTGCAACAACAGTACTTAGCAGGCATGGTCATGGATGAGCTCAATCTATCTAAAAGAAAAACAAAAAAGCAGATAGACAAAAACCACCAGCATATGGGACCATGGCCTGCTGCTCCAGGTTTGATGTGTATGTAGTCTGACCTGCCCCTGTTGACCGTGAGGCTTTACCATGGAGTGATCTTACTTCACTCTGTTGATAACAGAGAGATGATTGAGCAGGCCATCATGATCATAGCTGTGATGACAGGAGGTACTGTCATCTATACCAGGATGAGTAGGGCAGTGGATGTGTAACATATGCCAGCACAGCTAACTGGAATTTAGTAAAAAATTATATGTTATTTTAATATCAAATTGATTTGTACAGATGCTTGTGCTGAAAATGTATTTGTAAAGTTGCTTGTGTTAAAAAAATCTATCAACAGTGTGCCCTGCTGGAAAGAAAAGAAATGTACATGCATTACTGTAACTGTTTGAATGTATATATTATAATAGAGTATACTGGAAGAGAAGAGGTTAAGCTCAGTCCCGGCTAACTTTGGAAAACAGCTGAAATTAAATTAGGCCATAAAGACTGTATTTTACAGTTCTGATTGCAGCCAGAGATGAAATGTCTGTGAGAAGCCTGGCTTAGTAGCTGTGGAGTAGAAGTGTTAAAGTTGTTTTATGACTTCCAGGAGATGCAGCAGATCTGAGCAAAGCTCTGTGTGTATGGTAACACATAGGTGCTAAAATCCTGGCAGCCTCTAGTGTTGGTGATGGTGTGGGAAACAGAGACAGACATATCTCTGAACTGTACAGATTTTTGCAGAATGTCCTGATTTTTGCCTCATATTTATCTATTTTTCATAAAACTGTGGTTTTCTGGCAAATTAGTGGCCAATCATTAAACAGTAAAGTTAGAAAATAATGACAGACACAAGTTTCAGACTTCATACCCTTCAGAAAATTCATGCTAATGCAAAATCTGTTATTCCATCAACTTTCTAAGTTTATAAGAGCAATATTTAAAAATTGTCCCTATTTTTGGGCCTTTCTCCCACATTTATTTATGGCTTTGTCCAGATGTCTTACCGTAAGAGGTTGAGAGGAATGGAGTCAGATGACCAGATGTGATGTCATTATGTAAGCTATCCCAGAAATAATATTTAGATATTATATTGAGAAGTCTCTCAGTCAGACTGAGCAGCCTGTTTCTTGGAACGTGACCTAGATGGATTCCTCACCTGCTTAATCTTGCCTTGCTCTAGTAAATGAACCAGGAAATAGTAACTCTTTAGAATAGTCAGGAAAATATAGTGAGAATAGTTAAGTATTGTTTTTATGTAACGCTGAGAAGCTTTCCAGTTGTGTTATTTTAATATTTCCTGTGATTGAAACTCTGGTGTTTACTGTAAATAGATATTTAGTATTTTCATGTTCTTTTATTATTTATTATTAAATATATTTAAGCTTTTCATTATGGCTGGTCCTTTTAGAAAATATTTAAGTTTTGAGAGTATTTGCATATATTTATTTGGTGATAACTCTGGCCACTCCTGAAAGCCTTGCTGTTTGGTCAACATTACCATTTGTATTTATATTAATTTTACACAGTATACTTGGATACACTTTTTAAGAGCCTTCTAGTAACTGACTTGTGGCAGAAAATCTACCTTATAGTCTGGGCAAAGCTGGTAGAGCAGGTAATCTGTGCAAGCCTTTCCCAGGGGTGTGTGTGTGTGTGTGTGTGTGTGTGTGTGTGTGTGTGTGTGTGTGTGTGTGTGTGTGTGTGTGTGTCAGCTACTTGGAGCAGGGACACGAAGAACTGGTTTCACAGAGACGGTGCTGGAGGACTTGGCTTGCACACTTGGCTGAGGACCTAACTCTACAACTGTGCTAGTGGGGAGTCTTATTGGGGACCTGGAGGGACACAGAGAGACACACCCACACCCCAGGCTGAATGTGTTCCTTGTGCGGTCTTAAGGAAAATTGTTCTTGATGCAGAGAGGTTTGCATCTAGAAACACTGAGTGCATCCATTTGTATTCCAAGTGATCATCCCTCTCTAGTGTCGGTGGTGAGGAAACAGGCTTTTTGATTACTGGCCCAGAGTGGGGAAGTCACAATAGCCATTGGGGTTTTCTCTTCAATGGTCCTTACTGCTCTCCCTGGTGACCGACATGGGCAGCCCCACTTCAATGCAGGGGCATCTTACTCTCTGTCCATGGAGTGTGCATGCTCCCCCACAAACATGTCCCCTGAGTGCTACCTTCACTAACTTGGAATCACCCAACTCACATTTCCCAGTAATATTGCCATTGTGAACATGCAAGCCTCCACATGTACAGGATCAGTCTACTGAGTGGTACTACCATCTCCCTACATCCCAGGATGGGCAGCCAGTATAAGCCATTCAACCCCTCCCTCTCCGGCTTGCCTCTTCTAGCTCCTGAGCTACTAATCGCTCTCTGTTCACTTTGGCCATAATTAGGATTTCTCTCTCTAGGTTACAGACTAAGGGTAATTTAAATATGTGTTACCTATTTTACTGGATTTTTAAAAAAAAAATGTTCTGAATGGATGTACAGTTTCTCAATTACTGAGGTAGGGAGTCAGAATGTCTGACTGATTCCTGCATTTGTTTGATCTTGCATTACCTATAAAAAACAGGAAGAGGCTGATTCCAAAGCCTAGACATGCCTGCTGTGATTGTGATCACCAGCTGTCCTCCTGCCTGGCCACAGTAAGAAAACATGTTGGATGCCTGCTATGATTGTGATCACCAGCTGTCCGCCTGCCTGGCCACAGTAAGAAAACATGTTGGCAGCTGCAGATAATATTTCCCAGCAAGTGGCTAATGTTGACAGTTGTTAAATGCATTTATTACATAAATGAAGCCTTTAATATTTGCCTTCAGCCTTTTTAAAACTTTCTACTATATTGTTAATAATAATGGTAAAAACAAAGGATAGTAGATGGTGTGTGTGTGTGTGTGTGTGTGTGTGTGTGTGTGTGTGTGTGTGTGTGTGTGTGTGTGTGTGTGTAATATATAAAACATATGATGCCTAATGAAAAAAAAAAATGTAATTTTTGAGTTGGGAAGGCATACAAGAGTTAAATAAGCTTTCAGTCTGAAATGTTCTTCAGAAGACTCAGTGGCATAAATGAAGCAATAATAATATGAATTGTGATCTTATCTCAGGGAAACCAGGGCTAGGCTGCAGTTCACTATAGGGGTTTGATACCAGAAGCCTGGTCTTTAATTAAAGGTGAATAAGTAAATAAAATATCCTGAATGGAACCTGTGAGCCATTCATTCCCCTAGGAAGTGAGAGCTGGATCCTTACAGTACGGCTGTCATCCTAGATTGGAGATGTTTTGAATATGTGCCTATGCCCATCATCACAGCTTAGCTTCCACAACAGTTTGTTTATGGAAGGCAAACCCATGTTACCACACAAGTAGCCAGTAGAGCAAGTATAGAAATCAGTGCCTCCAGTGGAACTACCAGAAAGCCTGTCATCCACACTTTTAAGAAGAAACTTACATTTAGGGTTACTATCTGCATTGTCTGTTAGTGGGAGGCCACGGTAGTGCAGCGGTTAGCTTTGCTGCCTCACAGCAAGAGGTTCTCCAGTTTGATCCTCGGCTGGGGTGCCTTCTGTATGGAGTCTGCATGTCCTCCCTGTGGTTGTGTGGGTTTCCTCCGGGTGCTCCGGTTTCCTCCCACATCCCAAAAACATGCTGTAGGTGGACTGGATACTCTTAATTGGCCCTAGGTGTGAGTCCGTGCATGTGTGTGCATTCTGTGGAAGGTTGGGCTGGCAACTCGACACCATAAACCTTCACTGCCAATCATGAGTGGACAGGTGATCCACTGTGGCAACCCCTAACTGGGAAAAGCCGAAAGATGAAGATGATCTGGATTGTTTGCTAGTATTCAAGAAGTTCAGCTTCTTTCTTTCTCTTTCTCTCGCTCTCTCAAGGATTGTTTTACTTTTACTAATCACTAGACAGATTTGTTGAATAATTATGAATGTTAGGGCACCTCTGAAGGAATGTTTTTCCCTCAGAATGATTTATTCTTTCAGCTGCTCTCCATAATAGTAGTTAAGAATGGCAGCAAAATTCATCTGTTAGTGAAAATAGTCTATTTGACGTAACACCATCATCTGTACTTTGTACATCAGTAACAGAAAGTCATACAGTTAGGTTAAATGTTATTTTTTTTCTTGCCCAGGATGACTAACTGCAGGTTATTAGTTCCTCTCCTTCTCCAACTACCTTTTAATCTGACCATCTTATCTCCACAGCA
This sequence comes from Protopterus annectens, assembly GCF_019279795.1. Lineage (NCBI taxonomy): Eukaryota > Metazoa > Chordata > Ceratodontiformes > Protopteridae > Protopterus > Protopterus annectens. The sequence continues at coordinate 471,299,109 of NC_056732.1, read as the reverse complement.
GGGACTACCAACTGAGGGTCGCAGCAGGTAGACCTTTCGACAGTTTTTGTGTTAAGTGATCAAGATGTCCAAATCTTATGTCATCTACTTCTAATTGCAGATATTTTTTTATATGCCTTATACCTTCCCAAAGGGAGGGACATGAAATGATGTAAACATGCACCCATAGGTAATCCCTACCATGATGCATAGGTGTCTGCTTTTCCAAATGAGCTGACATGACTGTGTGATAGTATTGCTACTCTTCATCTTCTTTTTGACAGCAGCTTTTTGCAACCCCCTCCAGATATAGGCAAGGTGGCTGGGATCTGTCTTCATTAGCTTACCTCCTCTCCTGGTCCTTTAGCTTCCAGGTTGCCAGTATCACAAGGAGACACCATTCCCCAGTGCCAACAGGCCAGACTGATATCCTATTTTTTTTTTTTTTTTTTGTAGAAAGAGATCATAAATGCAGGTCTTTTAAGGGTTAACTGCCAAGTCAACCTAAGCAAGCTTAAATGACTAACAGTAGCTGTTTCACTGGGAAACTAATAGGTACATAGGTACATTTAGACCATTTCATTTGATTTAAAAGGAACCTTTCCAAGTGATTTTACATTTTTTCATTCTCTCGTCTTTTCCAGTTCATATTTTTTTGTCAGCTTCCATGCCCAGGGCATGCTTCCTGTGTTGGCACACACCATCAGCTCAGAATCTGCAACAGAGAGTTTCCCTGTGCTCTGAACCTGCAGAATTCTCATCTCTACAAAACAAAATGATTAGGCACTTACATTGTTAACAGGTAATATACAGGTATGCATTACCTCAAATGACAGGGAACTCCAGTTGATGGAAGGGTAAGTACGTGGGGCCCACATTGCAGCTCATCTGATACAGTGAGAACATATCTGTTGCATTTAACAAGACCATCATTGGTGGTTGCATCTGAAGCAGTAAACAACCAAAGTGGAAGGAATCTGAGGATTTCCAAAAGAAGAAAAGCACTCAGTAAAGGTGCGATTTGAAGACAAACTAACTGTGGCAACTATGTCTGCAATGAAAACATAACTGAAGCAGGCGCTGGAAACAGCCAAGCCAGCAACAGAGTGGTCTTTGATTGCAGCATTCATCAATGCACAGCGAAACAGCAGAGAACAAAAATAATGCATGTGGTAATCTACTTTGAAATGGGGTGACTAACAATGTCCATCCCTTCCAGCTTTAGAGAAAAGGAACTAAGAGCTGCTCTTTTCTTCCCTGCACTCAAATAGCCAGCTCTGGCAGAACCCGAGTAGGTACCCTCTCAAAGAAAACAAGGAGCTAAAGGGACTGCTTTAAGGTCAAATAAGAATACACTTTTTGGAAGGAAGCATGAGTCTACTAAAGTGCAACCTGAGTCTTGCAAAAGACCACAATGTTTTCTATGTATGGGGTCCTGCAGCTTTGATATCTTAAAAGTAGAGGTGATGACCAACAGGAAGACCATTTTCCAAGTAAGGCTTTTCACATTGGTAAACCAGTGGGTTTAATCAAGGGATGAACAAGCCTGGCGCTAATGAAGTAGTGACTTCATAGCGTGAAGGAGAGATGCAGAACCCCTTTAATAAACTGTTGATGGGCCACAACACAGCAGCTGTAAGGCCACAATGAGCAGAAATAACTGGCACACTCACCTTGTTTGTGGAATAACTGAGGCCCAAATCATACAGATGCCTGAAGTACATAAGAATTACCTGCAAACTGGCTAGGGTGGTATTTGCTATCAATTCACCCAAATGGAGAACCAGTTCTACTTAATAGAATATGAATGTCATGTGAAAGGTTTCTTGGCTGCCATTATCACTTCTGATACCCCACTGGAAGGCATGGTGTAATCAAACATCTACAACAGGAGTTAAGCCCTGCCATAGTGCTGGCTGTTGCCTCAATGAATGGGGCCATCTTGGCTGGAACAAGAACAATTCCCCTTTTTCTCTAGTGACCCAAAAGTCTGAAACTGTATACTTTTTGGAGATTAGCCTTGGTCTCTAATTTTTGATGAAACAAAGCATCAGACAAAATGGCGAGAAGGTATATGGGAATTGAGAAGCCGAGCCTTGGGGGGGGGATCCTCTCCCTAGCCCTCCTGCTATAACAAGAAACAAATAATATTATTTTTTTCAGGTGGTAAATAGATCAAGCTTCAGAGTACCCCCCTCTGGAAGATCTGTTTCAGACATATGTCAAGATAAGACCAAAGGAGAATTTACCTGCACATTTGCATTGTACAGGAAGCAAACAGCTGATGTAGTGATACTTCTACTATACCTCACCAGCCATGCACCAGCTCCCTGCACAGGAGGTATGCATGCATGCCCCTTACTTGTTTAGATGCACTTCAATGGACTAGATGCCATTCTGAACTAGAATGCAACAGATACAGTTTTTGCCCAATGTCTTTATGGATATAAGCACTGCACTTAGCACCAAATGATTGAGGCAGAGTTTCTTCTCCTGGTTTCGCTAATTCATTTCAACCATTCAGGAAGCAAGGTGAGCTCCTCACTCTGACAGAAAAGCATCCATTAACAGATTGGTACTGTCCTTCACTCCTGGGTCCAGTGGGCTTAATATCAGAAAACTCATGTTTGAATGGTTACTCTGCAGCCAGTGGCATCTCGCAGTCCATAGCAAAGCAAGGATCCTTGGGTATTCAAATGGCACTGTAAAGACTATAGCACAGACATCAAGCCCAAAATAAATAGGAGTCCAAGCTTGGACCCTCTGCTGTGTACTCAGGCAGGCTGCCAGGTTTATGACTTCCTAAGCTCTCTCTCTGGGCTGCAATCACCGACACTTGAGTAAGTCCAATTTTATGCTAATGAAGGCAATCTAATATGTGATCAGAAAAGATTTCTTGCAGTTCATGTTCACTTTCAAAGACTGTAGCCATGGAACTATCAATCCCAGGGACACAAAGAAGTCCATTGATACAGCTACCACATATCAGTCTTCCAGGTAAAGGAAAATAAGAAAACTCTTTACCTTGCAAGGATCTTGCCACCATGGCTAAGTCTATATGACAGTACTTTGTACTGAAAGTTGTACCCTCTATTGTGGATGATCTCAGACACTAATATGATGAGAGGAATCCGTCACAGCCACTGAGATCATCTAGAAACACAGAGTCAGTAAACACAAGAACCCTGAACAACAGTCACTATCTGCAACCTGATGTACTAAATGTGCTTGAAGAAGTAGAGATTCATGAAAAAAAGCCTTCTCTTCTATCAAAGGACAGGAGCATAATCCTTAGCCTAATTCCAAGTGAGAAACCTTCTCTCTGGACCCTTTGAGAAGTAGAACCAGGGTCAGTCCTATGACATTGGTAGAGACAGCTTGGTCTCCGAGTGGTGTTCACAATGTCAGGCCTCTAAGATGCGTCCATCATTGGCTTCATCAATATCCCAGTGATCCCAGGTGATGACTCAGAGTTTCTCTTAGCCCTAGAACACAGGACTGTAATTCCTAAGCCAGCACAAGTATCCTCTTGGGTAACATAGCTGGCGTTCAATGGGGCAAGACTGTGCAAAGCTCGAATGCCATCTTCAGTCTGTGAGGAGTTATTTTCTTCTGGGGTTTTCTGGAAGTAAAACAGATGCAGTATACAAATAATAAGGCACAAACAGATAGAATGTAACCAGATTTAAAAGCATTAACTTTCAGACTGTGCAACACTTACTGAATACCACAACAGAATACTTCTTGTTTGGAGTATCTAGCTGGAGTTTTTAGCATTTTTCTATATTCTGGGCACTTGGGTTAATCTATTTTCTGTACTTCTGATACTACAGTATACGGAAGTACTTCCAGTAACATATAATTACACAGCCTAAAAGTATATTCTAGATTTGGATATGCACACAACTCTTTTTCACATTGGAAAGAGTGTTGGTATAATACTCCAGGTCTTTACCTTATAAACACAGTTTTTACCTTATAAACACAAGGTACAAGGTTTGATTCTGAACTCAGGTTATTGGCTAAACTTAAAACTTTTTTGTCCAGGGCATCTGGCGACTTCCCCATCTCTTTGTAGTGGGGGGGGGGAGTTTGTGTTACACATACTGACTTCCTGTTTCCTGTCCAGGTGCAGAGGCAGCCAGAAGGAATAGGGAGAAAACATGTCTGATTCAGCTTTTGCTGAAAATGGAGTGAAAGTTGCTGAAGATATAGTCGAAATGATAGAATCACGACCATAATTTTTTCTGATGATATGGGTGCAGAAAAACAGTGACATTGGAGGAAAGGAGATTGTAGCTGAAACAGAGATGGAGTCAGAGGAAAACTTTCAGAGGAGATTGTTTGAAGGAGAGATGGTTACGTCTGAAAAATCCATAAGTACAAACATCCAAATTGGGGGGGGGGGGGGTTTGCAGGATGATTATTTTGAAGAAATGGTAAACCAAAGTGAGCCAGGAAGTGGAGTAGCAATTTCATGGAGTGACATCATAGACGATACAGAAGAAGAAAAGGGAGAAGAGACTGTGCCAGAAAATGTTCCAGAGACAAAAAAGTATGCACAAACTGTTGCAGAAGGAACAAAGAAGAAAGAAGAGAAACAAAAAAGAAGTATTTCGTACATGTGAGCAGTAAAAAAGAAGAGCATTTGGACAGGTATGAGGTTTGAGACTATGTCGCAGTGCCTCTGGGTGTCAAAGCAAAAGAGGTAAAAGCATTTATTTTAATTAATAGACATTTTGTGACTTGATACCTGAGACTGGGCAGGCCATGGAAAATTTTTTGGTTGCATATGAACGAAAGAAAAATATTTATCCATGGTCAGAATATGTGGTGCAAGCTTTTTACAGACAGACAAACAAATAAACAAACAAAAAGGAATAATGATCCAGTTTAGAACTGAAGTTCAAAAGAACATTTATTAACTATATGTACAGAATAATGGATACTACAAAAATATATAATGAAAGAGGAGTATGGACTAGGGTATGGGAATATGGAGTAATACTGAAAATGGAAAAATTATAACATTATGCATATACCTAGTATTACTAATGTTCATGGTAATAGTGGTTTTGTGAAATACAGGGGTCAACCAAAGACTTGTCATTTTTGTGGAAAAAAATATAATTTTATCAATGAATGTGATAAAAAGATGTTATTTATGTGGTAAAACAGGGCATAATGCAAAATATGTGATTTAAAGTACAAAGAAAATGTGGCAATACTGGTCATTCATGGCTAGAATGTGAAATGAACGTGCAAGAAAATGAAGTTATAAAGGAGAAAGACAGAAGAAAATGTAGAAAAAGATGTGACTGATAAAGAGGTTGTACATGAAGTTTATTTATTTATTTATTTTACATTTGTTAACCGGGAGAGTCCGACTGGATACATGTCCATTTTCAGCGGAGGCCCGGGGAGAAAAGCTCCAGGTACATAACAGACATATGAACATTGTTAATGCAAAAAAGGAAGATAGTTGAGTTCTAAATACAATATAAAGATACATCACATCTTGGGAAAAAAAATAGCAGCATATCAAAAGTTAAGGATAGTGAGGTAAGAGAAGGGTAAATGATAGTGGTTAATCAGGTTTGGAACAGGGACATTGCCAAAGAGTATTGAGATGGAGTTCCACATTTTATCTACAAAGTTTGAGAATAGACAGAATTATTGGCTTTGGTAGTTTGAGCTAAGATCTTATTGGAGGAGCGAAGATTGCAGGTTAATATAGGGTGAATGATGTTTTTTTCTCTGGGTGATACAGTATCTGGTGAGCGTTTTGAGATGGTTGAAATGGAGTTGGCTGGAAAACTCTAACCACCCTAGTTGCTTCAAGTTAGTGCAGTGGTGCTAAAGGTGGAATTTGTGGCAAATCTAGCTATGTGATTGTAACAAGAAGCAAGTTTGTTAAGGGTTGTCTTGTTTAGGTTTGTAAAAAGGGGGGAGGCATAGAAAAGAGTTGATAGTAGGTGTGTGCTGGCAATTGTAATTTTGAAATGGGTGTCAAATTTAAGGGAGTTATCAATGGTAACACCTAATAGCTTTGTGTGAGCTTCTGGTGATATAGTGATTCCATTGGAGGATGTAATAGAGAAGGTGGAAGTAGTTTTGTTTTGTTGGAGAACCATTTTTCTATTAGGTTGAAGGTGTCTAGGTCTGCCAGGTTGGAGGCAGTGCTGATGATAAATCATCTGCATATTGAATGATTGTGGGCAGGTCATTAACAAAGATGGTGAAGGGAAGAGTGCCAAGAATAGATCCTTGGGGAACTCCAAGTGTAACAGGTAGGCATGTGGATAATTTGTCCTGCCATAGAACAGCCTGTTGCCTATTGGACAGTAACTTTGAAGAAAGTAACAAGGAAAAAGAAACAGGAGAGACAAGTGAGGAAGAAGATGACTGGCATACAGTAAGGAATAAAAATAATTCAATAGGGAAAAGAGTTAAAGAAAGGAAAAGAAAATTCAAAAATATAATACTTAGAGAAAATAAGAAAGGAAAGGGATAGACATTTTATACTAACCATTCTTAAAATTTATTTATTTAAATTTGTTGACCAGGAGTGTCCAACTGGACATGGGTCCATTTTCAGCGGAGGCCCGGGGAGAAAAGCTCCACAGTAAAATAAACAGACAGTAGTTACATTGGATTACATAGCGATTAACAATTTAACATAGAAATCACTTACAACATATTTACAGATGAAGAACATAGTACATCAGAAGACAACTAGAATCTTTATCTGTGAAGTACATAATAGGCATTAACAAATGTAACAATGAGAAGTTCCTGCTGTATAATAAGTACTAGGCTTATGAGCATCTGAGCTTGCTATCATCAAGGTAGTTAGTGGAGGTGAAAGAAAGGTAGTAGTTGGATGGGGTGGATGATAGTAGAGTGGGAGTTGCAAGGGCATAGCCAGCATGTTTTTAGGTGCGCTTTTAATAAATTTTTGAAGTTGGTGCATGATGGTACAGAGGTAATTGTGGGTGGGAGTGAGTTCCATAATTTGGCTATGGCACAAGAGAATAGTGCTTCACCAGCAGAGTTATTGGCTTTAGTGATCTGCAAGTGATTTTTGTTGCTGGATCTTAGTGGTCTGGTGGTGCGATAGGGTTGGAGTAGATTCTGGAGGGATGGGACATTTAGTGGATGGTTTACTAGTTTGTGGGCGAGTGAGTGTTGGTACCACTGAAGGAGGTGAGGGAGTTCAAGCCAGCCCAGTTCAGCAAGTGAGAGACAGTGGTGACTACGGTAGGATGCCCCTGTGGCGAATTTGGCGATTTTGTTGTAGCAGGTCTCTAGCTTGTTTAGATCACATTGCCTTAGGTTGGTATATACTGGAGAGGCATAAAGTAGGGTGGAGATAAGGTGGGAATTTGCTATTGAAATCTTTGCTGCTTTGGTGAGAAATTGTTTATTTCTGTATAATGCTCCTAGTTTTTGTGGACTTTTTTTATGGTCATGGATATGTGAATGTCAAATTTTAGTTTATTGTCTATTTCCACTCCTAGCAATTTGGTGTGTTCAGTTGGGTATACAGTGGTGTTGTCTTTTGCTGTGATGTTAAAGTGAGAGTTGTTTTGAGTATGTTTGGTGGGTTGGAAGATGAGTAGTTTAGTTTTGTTTGGGTTGAGTATTAATGGGGCATCGGATAACCATGTTTCAACAGAGGAAAAGGCTTCCTGTGTGACTTTTTGCAGAAAAAAAAAATCTAAAAATATTCTCTTAAAATGTGAACAGGATGCAAAATCTTAAAAGGAGAATATGTATATTGCAATGATGTGCTACAGTAGATGCACATATTGTTTTAGAAGATATCAGATTATTAACAGAGGAAGAAAGAACACAAACGGAAAAACTTTGGAATGGTGTGGTAGTTTGGAACATGGGTAAAGAAATGAGCTCAGGCATATGTATTCTATGTCAAGAAAGCATTAAAATATTAGATATAACCATAGTTGAAGTAGGATGAATTACAGTAATAGACTTGAGATGGAAAACATATGTGTATAGAATTATAGCTTTATATGCATTTGCAACACAAAATGAGAGAGAAATGATGTTTAAAAATATTCTTGAATATGTCTTATGGACATTATAGTGGTGGGTGATTTTAATTGTAATTTAAGAAAAAATAAGAGCAACTGTGATGTTAAAATTGTAAAAGAAATTATGAGAAGTGGAAATTTAAGTTTATGGGAGAATAACCACTGGAACTACAAAAGGAATGAAATTAGGACAGATTATTTTTTAATATCTAATAGTTTAAAAGTTAAAGAAAAAGGAATTAAGTATGCTGGATTTTCAGATTATGTGGCTATATGGGTCAAAGTACAGGAAAATGAACAATGCATAAGAAAGGGAAAAGGAATAAAGAGAATTAATGAAAAAGAATTAGATTTAGAAGAGAAAAAAATCTTATGGAATTATGGAAACAATCATATGACTGAGAGAGTTTTATGAGAATTGGACTGTTTAGTGCCTTAATTTTAAACAGAAATATAAAGAAGTGTTTTTAGAATGTATAAGGAAGAAAAGAAGAAAATAAATTAAGTCAAGAAACATTCAGAGACTTATTAGAGAAGAAAAATTCCTTTCATGAAAAAGAAAGAGAAATATATAAAATGAATCAAATTAAAATTAACAGCTTGTTATATAAACAAAATAGTGTTTACAAAGAAAGAAGAAGTAGCATCATATTTGAGTAAAAGATTAAAAGAAGGAAAAGTAATAACAGAATTAAAGAATAAGGAAGGTAAGCAAATAAGAAAGCAAAAAGGAATATAAAAATAGTTAAAGAATGTATTGGAATTATTTGTTAGAGAAGAATACAAAGAGCAAATTTATAAAGGTGAAAAATTAAACAACAAAGATAAAGAATGTTTAGAAAAAAAAGAGAATTGAATGAATTTCTACACAATATTAAAATGAATTATGCAACAGGACTGGGAAGAATTGAATATGGTATGTATAAAGAAATGAAGGAGTGGTAAAATAATTTTTATGGAAGTTATGAATTAATGGTTAGAAACTGGAATTACAAAGAGATATGTACAGGCGTTATAAAATTTATAGTTAAAAAAGGAAATAAAGAGGAGATAAAAATGGAGACCTATAAAACTGAATAATATGGATTATAAAATGTTTTATGAGAATAAAAAGATTACAAAAATGGATAGAATATATGACCAAAACATATTTGGAAGAAAATGAAGTCAAGAGTTATTATGGATAATAAGAGAAATAATTGATGATATCATAAATAAAAATGTAGAAGCAAAGGTTATGATAGGGGATATAAGTAACGTCTATGATAATTTTCAATGTAAATCATTATGGGGCATTTTTCAGGCATATAATGTAAGCAAAAATATTACAGGTAATAATATCAGTTTATGAAAGGAACTATGTGAAACTAAATGTAAATGGCTGGATTGGGGAAGAAATAAAAATAGTGTGTGGAATAAAGCAGGGCTGCCCAGCTAGTAGTGTAATGTTATCATTAGTTATGAATATAATGTTGAAGGAAATTAATAAAATGTGAAGTAGCAGCAGACACAAAAAGGAAGTACAATTGCCAATAATGTATAATTATGTGGATGATATTGTACTGATTGCTAGAAATAAAGTATGCATGGAAGTAAATGAAAATGAAAAATGAAGTACAAATTTAAAAAATTGGTTTAGGTATAAATAAAGAGAAAAGTAAAGGATTTGGTTTTGAAGCTATGACAGGAGGTATTGAGTTCAATGAAAAATATATGGATATATTAGGAATAATATTTGGAAGGAAAGAATAAATACAGGCAACAACAATGGGATAATATACTCAAAAAAGTAAAGGACATGACTAATTTTTTGGAAATCATATAGATTTTCATATAGAAAAAAGCACACTTGTTGAACACCATGGTAATAGGAAAAACTGCTTATATTGCTAACATCTATATGATTTCTATTAAGTACGAAAAGGAACTAATCATGATTATATTTTCTTTTATATGGGGCTGTAGATTGAATCCAGTCAAGACAGGGATTCTATATATGAAAGAAGAGCAAAGAGGCTTGGATTTAATAAACCCAATAGTGTATGCAGCATCCCACTGCCCTCTGCCCGGCATTCCCTTACTGACTTCCATCATGAGGAGGAGCTCTCTTACTTCCCTCACTCTGGCAGAAGCCAGCCCTGACACCATCTGCCTGGTGCTCCCTTATGGACTTCCATCATGGGGAGGCTCTGCCTAGCCCCCCTCACCCAATCAGGAGCTCTCCTGGCCGCACCAACATCTGCCCAGTGCTTCCTTATAGACTTCCATTGTGGGTGGCTCTGCCTTACCCCCCCCCTCACCCAGACATCTCTCACCTTGGCAGGAGGCCTCCAGTTCTTGTCATCATCTTTCTGGCACTCACTTACAGACTTCTGTCATGGCTGACCCCTACAGGCCTCACTTCACCCAGTTGAGACACCTCCTTCTCTGGCCATGGCCCCCCCACCTCACCTTGAGGGACTCTGACACCTCCTTATCTCTGCAGGCTCTCTAATCATGCCAGATCATGCATGCCCTTGGAGTCTCTCAGGGAACCTTCCCACTTATCCCAGCCAGCTTCATGGAACTCTCCTCACCTGCTGAGAGGCAGATCTTCCCTCATGAGGACTTCCAAAGTCCCCCTGCATTCCAATCCAAGGCACCTCTGGGGACTTTGCTATTTTTCGGGAAGACCGTCTGGTACGTTGCAAGGTCACATGTCTCTTCCCAAGCAGGAACTCTTCAGGACCCACCACCATCTGCCCGAAGCTCCCTTATGGATTTCTGTTATGGGGGCTCTGCCTTAGGACCCACCACTATCTGCCCAATGTTCCCTTATGGATTTCTGTTATGGGGGCTCTGCCTTACCCACCTTCACCCTGGAAGGAGCTCTGGAGGTCTCACCACTGTCCGCCTGATGCTCCCTTATAGACTTCCATTGGGGGGCTCTGCCCGACTCCTCTCACCCTGGCAGGAGCTCTCCAGGCCTAGCCCCCAGCCACCTGGCCCTCCCTTATGGACTTCCATCATAGGGGGTTCTGCCTTACCCGTTCACCCAGGCAGAAGCTCTCCAATACCTGCCACCATTCACCCGGCACTCCCTCATGTACTTCCATTGTGGGTGGGGGGGTTCTGCCTTCCCCTTCATCCTGGCAGGAGATCTCCAGGTCTCACTGCCATCCACTGAGTGCTGCCTTGCAGTCTACTATCAGGGTCAACCCTTCCAGGCCTCCCCTTCAACCCGGCCAAGAGACCTCCTTCCCCAGCTGTGGCCCTGCCTTACCTGGAGGGACCCTGCTGCTTCCATGTATCCTGCAGGCTGCCTAATTATGCCAGATAATCAGAGCCTCCTGGGGACCTTCTCTCTGATCCCAGTCAGCCTCTCGCAACTCCCCTCAGCCACTGAGGGGCAGATCTGCTTTAATGAGAAATTCTGAGTCCCCCTGCTTTCTGATCCAGGGCACCTATGGGGACTTTGCAATTTTTTGGGAACACTGTTGAGTACGGTGTGAGGTTGGATGCCTCTTCCTGAGCAGGAACTCTCCAGGCCCTGGCAAGCAATTATGGACTTCCATCATGAGGGGCTCTGCCTGACCCTGCTCACACAGGCAGGAACTCTCCAGGCCCACATCCCATCTGCCCAGCCCTCCCTTATGGACTTCCATCACAGGGGGCTTGGCTTTACTTCCCTCACCCAGACAAGAGTTCTCCAGGACCTGCTGACATCTGCCTGGGGCTCCCTTATGGACTTCCATAGTGGGGGGCTCTGCCTTACCACCCTCATCCTGGCAGGAGGTATCCAGGTCCCACTGCCATCCACCAGGTGCTGCTTATATTCTTCCATCATGGCTGACCTCATCAAGCCTCCCATTTGACCTGCTGAAAGACCTCCATCCTGGCCATGGCTCCCGCCTCACCTCAGGGACCCCACCACATCCATGTCTCCTGCAGGCTGCCTAATTGTGCCAGATCAAGTGTGCTCTTGTAGCCTCTCAGGGGAGCTTCCTTCTGATCCCAGTCAGCCTTGTGGAACTGCCCTCGGCTGCCAAGGGGGAGCTCCATAATCATTAGGGCTTTCTAACCCCCTGCTTTGTGATCCAGAGCAGCTCTGGGGACTTTGCCTGAGCAGGAGCTCTCCAGGCCCTGCCGCTGTCTGCCCAGTGCTCCCTTACAAGCTTCCTTTGTGGGAGGGCTCTGCCTGACTCTCCCTTCATCGAGGCTGGAGCTCTCCCAACCTGGCCACCTCTCTCCCCCTTCCAGACCTCTGTCCCAGAGGGGGGCATGGTCTGGACCCCCTCATCCAGGTAAAGCTCTCCTGGCCCTCCACTTTCTGCTTTTCTCTCCCTTCTGGGCTTCCATCGGGACAGACCCCCTCTGAGCTTCCAATTCTAACCAGCTGAGAGGCTCTTTTCCCAGCCTACTTATCTACTTAAGGCTGCCAAACCATGCCAGGTCACTCGTTTCCTTGTAGCCTCTCAGGAGAACTTCCCTCTGATCCTTTCCAGCCTTGTGGAACTCTGCTGGGATGTGAGACCTCAGACAGTTTCTCATCCAGACTTTGGTGACACTGGTTCTCCCCTTTGCCCTGCACTTAGGTCTTTCAAACTCACAGGGGTGATGGCCCTGGGTCCCTGCATCCCTGCACCTTTCACAGCATGCCTCTGTCTCTATCCTCCATTATGCTAGGCTCTGACAAATGCGCAATGCTTCAAGCCTCCTGGCATGTGGCCCCTTGCCTCCTGGTTTGTGTCATTCTCAGAATGATATCCCCATTGTGCCAGATGAAGGATGGGAGGCCAACCCAATGCCCCTAGCCAGACCTGGGTGTGAGATGCCATGGCAGCCCTATGTCTGTTTCCCTGGGGGTTGGCAGGACAAGATCACAGAATTAGCATCCCAGGATGGCTCTTGGCCCACCTGTGCTGATGGCCAAGTCGCCCAAGAGGCCCTGGGTGCAAGACAACACAGTGGCCTTATCTTCCCTCTGTGGGGGGCATGCGAAATGGTTCACCAGATCTGGCTGCCGTGAATGGCAGTCTCCCAGAACCGTGGACCCACCACCTAGTCATCCCTCTTGGGATGACCCTTATGCATAGGTATGCAATCCTCAGCTCTGTCTGCACCCGTACGTGTTTCAGCTATCTGGAAAGAGGTACCAGAGAGGTGATGCAAAGGGGCAACTGGAGACCTCTGCCCAAATAGGGGGGCCTTGCCACTGGGGAGCACCCGGACTGTGCTCCCTCCCCTTGGCCAGACCCCACCTCCACCTCTTGGCCAGATCCCACCTCCACCTCTGAGAAAAGTCCCACTGGCAATCTGAACCAAAGGCAGGAGGGCAATGGGGTGGGTTGGACGAGGACAGGTCCCCCCACCTGCATCAAAAGCTTGGCTCAAGGGCTGACCTTCAATAGATCTCACCTTTTTGCTGCTCTGCAAAATACAAAACCCTGACCTAGAATCAGGTTGTCTATGAATGATTTAACACCCGGTTTCCCACAAACATGCGGTGCACTGCTGGAGAGAGGCTACCCCCTTCCATCCGAGCTCTGACCCAGTGACAAATGACACTCCTCACCAACCTTGTGGCCAGTTATCTCTGGACAACCGGAGATCTGTGGCATTGAGGTATTGTTATGTTTAGGTGGCATTCTGATTTAGAGGCGTTCAGTCATAATCCCACAAATGGTAGCTTCACACCATTGGCTCCTCAGCCAAGCATTACATACACCAAATGTTTGACCCCATGGTTCCTCTTGTACTGAGCAGGATTACTATTGCAACAACACATCATCAGTAGAGTAAAAGTAACCTGTCTCATGACGGTCTAAGCCCAGCTCATGTTTCCTATTAGTGGGTGAACAATCCAACACTTGAAGTCTGTCTTACAATGATAGGAAGAGCTGACATTGAAGGATCAAAAAGCGATGCCACTATGAATGCATGGCTGCCACAAGCCAGTTATCCCTGCGGTAACTTTTCTGACACTTCCTGCTTAAAACCAAAAAGGCCAGAAGGATCATGAGGCCCCACTTTCAAGGTCTGTATTCATACTGAAAATCAAGATCATGTGAGCTTTTCCCCTTCTGCACCACGGGAGGTTTCTGTCCTCCTTGAGTTCGCCTTAGGACATCTGCGTTACTCTTTGACAGATGTACCACCAAAGTCAAACTCCCCACCTGACAATGTCCCTGGTGCAGGTTGCACCCGGGGGCTTGGAGCTAGAAAAGAGAGCCCTGGTGGGGCTCAGTCCCCCCCACCGGGTAAATAAAAAAACAATAAGAGTAGTGGTATTTCAACAGCTGCCAAGGCCTCCCACTTATTCTACACCTCTCATGTCTCTTCACAGTGCCAGACTAGAGTCAAGCTCAACAGGGTCTTCTTTCCCCACTGATTCTGCCAAGCCTGTTCCCTTGGCTGTGGTTTGCTGCATATTAGGTGTGGACAGTGGGAATCTCATTCATGCATGTCACTAATTAGATGAGGCATTTGGTTACCTTAACAGAGTCATAGTTACTCTCATGGTTTATTCGTGCTTCATTGAATTTCTTCACTTTGACATTCAGAGCACCGGGCTGAAATCACATCACATCAACACCCATCTTGGTTCTTTGCAATGCTTTGTTTTAATTAAACAGTAGGATTTTCCCAGCCCACACCAGTTCTAAGTCAGCTGCTAGCTGCCAGACGATGTGAGATGCCGTTTGGGACTGGCATCTGTCACAGCCGGTGATCTACAGGAAGGGCCCAGCACACAAAGTAACCACTGCCATCCACCTGGTGATGCCAGGATGGGAGTGCAGTGAGGGGGCAACACTTCATCCAGCTGTGGCGAGTGGCCAGCCCCACTTTACACTTGAGTCTAATCCGACCCAACCCTTAGAGGCCAATCTTAATTCATTACAATAGCATAGTCTCCTATACAAACCTCCTGGTGGTGTGCATGTGCCATTCATTAACTCACATTTTCAAGTTATGTCTAATTTAAGATGACTAAGACGACTGAGGTAATTTACTCCTCACAAAGAGCACAAAGCACATGCTCCAATTGAAAGCAGTTTGATATTCTTCTCTGCTACAACTCAGATAACTGGACACTACTGCTCAGTAACTGCCCATTGTTTCCTGAAAGTAATTTAGCCCTCACAACGAACACACACCACATGCTCCGAATGTAAGCAGTTTGATGTTCTTTTCTCCTACAACTCAGATAACTGGACACTACTGCTCAGTAACTGCCCATTGCTTCCTGAAAGTATGTACTATATGTAACCATTCTACGGTGCCATATCTGTTTGTTACTTGAAGGGCTGTCTGCACATCACCAAGATGTATCACTAACTTTCCACCCCTCCTGCTCATAATCTCTGTCATCTTAAGTTTTGAGTTCCACTACCCTTTCTACTTTTCCTAAGTTTCTAACTTACATTCTCAGTCCCACCCCACACCTTTATTTGATTTCAAATTTTACCACTATGGTTTCTTTTTTGGAGTAGTCCAGACATTATTTACACCCCTTTCTCCTTCCTCTCATTTTTTTTCTTAATGCTTGCTTGACAACAATTTTATTCAATAAAATGCTTGCCATGTTTTCTCTGCTACTTACTTGTTGATTGTTTATGTTTTGCTAAGTCTCTGCTTTGGTCCAACCTGCTCCACTCAGACTCACTCCATTCCCCTACCCTACCCCCATTCCCACACGCCCTCATTATTATTAGATTTATACTCCCTAACTGAACCTCCAAATCAAACCCAACCCAGTAAACTACTTCACTTCCTGTCTCAATCCTTATGTACCTCATCAACTCATTCCCCTTAACATGGCCTTCTCCACCTATTTCTTACTCTTCTTATCTCACACTATACTGCTATCAGCCCTTATACTAAGACTACCCTCATTCAACTTAAAATTAATACTCACTACACACTCATCCAAAACTACCTGTATAATTATCCCAGCAGAAAGCTACTCAGTTATACATCCTATCCTTTTTTCTGTAACTTCTCTGGTTTGTTGCAAAATATGTATTCTCCCCAAAAATATTCTGCACAATACCCAAACCACACCCCCTCCCTTCTGCTTCACTTTACACACATCAATCTGCTGTGATACAACCCCTCATCATTTTTCTCATCACTAATTCAATGTGGTGACATTCACCCCAACCCAGATCTCACCTCCAAAACTTTACTCACCACAAGCAACCCATGAACAGCACTAAATCATTACAAATAACCATAAAGCTTCAAAGTATCTGGAACAAAAAATAATAAAACTGAAACCCTTGCCATAACAGAAACATGGCTAAAACCTAACATAAAGGACCTAAAATTCCTTCCTCCTAATTACAATGTAAAACGAGCAGACAAAAACAACAAAAAGGGAGGTGGCATTGCTATCTTATTCACTAATACATTCAATATACATCCATTTACTGGTCAAATACCACAAATCTCTAATGCAGAGATCTTAGTCTCCTTCCTGAAAATAATAACAATAAGAACCTCTGTATCATTGTCTTATATATTCCACCTGATAATAACATACCAGTTCTTCAAGAAATTCTGCCATGGACCCCCCACACTATAAAAAAATAAAACTATAACACTTGATGATGTAAATATAAACTGGTCACATATTAACACAAAAACTCCAGCCACCACTATTAACCTACTTCACTACACCCAACTTATCTCTACCCATACCAGATATAATAACAAAACTATTGAAGCAGCCATCTTAGAGTTGATCTTGGTCTCCGACCCCACTAAAATCTCATCACTCGGTACCCTCCGAAACAATTTAAGTGACCATCTTCTTGTCTTTGTTACCCAAACTACTCCTCCATCACAAAAAAAAAAAAATTACTTTAAATGTGTCAGGAATCTATCCAACTTCAATCCACTCATATTTAACAACACTCTCAAAAGCATCAATTGGAATATCCTAAAAACTCTCCAACTTGACAAAGCCCTGCTCTATTTTAACACTACATTCCAAAAATATTAGGGAGCCTTGCACCCCCCCGAACCAAAAGACTAAAAATTAATTATGCTCCATGGTTAACTAAACCTACAATGTTCCTTAGATAAAAGCTTGAAGCTTTGAACTAAACACAAGAACTCAGTTCTATTAAAATTCAAACAACTTTGTAACCATGTAAAAAAACTTGTATCCAAAGATAAGAAGGCATACTACACAGAGCTCCAAAAAATCACAAGCACAACCTGAAACAGTTCTGGTCCTCTACTGGTACTCTCCTTAACCCAGATACAAAAATAATTCTTACCCCCAACCAGACAAATCCCAGATCAGATAGAAAGTCTATTTAACTCCTCCTTCACTGAGACTATAGTTAATATTATATCCAATTTCTCACGACCTATCCCTTCATCGAACATCCCAGACCAAACTGCTGTAGTGCAACACACACAATCCCAACCAACACTCCCTACTACAAATATTTCTAAGCTATCCACACTTCCAACTCACACACAGTTACAGTCCCCATCAGCCACCCATGAAAACTCTGTTGCAAATAATTCCAAGTCCAAATTCGCTCTCTCAACTGCCACAACCACTTTCATAAAAAAATACTTCTAAAACTAAAACCTAGTTCCATTGCAGCAGATGGACTACCCACTGAGTACCTAAAGATAGCCGCAGAAGCAATTGCTTATCTAATTAGTGTACTCATAAATAGATCCATCCAAGAATCCTATGTTTCCAACCATTGGAAAAAAGCTTACATTATACCTCTCCACAAAGGAGGTACTTCTACCAATATTTCCAATTTTCTCCCCATAGCTATTCCATCCCCCATATCTAAACTCTTGGAAAATATGTACACAAACAACTTCTGCATTTCATACTCAACAATCAAATCCTATCACAAACACAGCATGGTTTCAGACCAGGTCATAGCACTTCCACTGCCCTAATATCCTTCATGAACCTAGTTAATACAGCCCATGACTCCAGGAAGTTTGTCTCCACTCTATTTCTTGACTTATCCAAAACCTTTGATACTATCTCTCACTGTCTGCTGCCTTCTCAGTTTGCTAACATTGGATTCTTTGCCCCATCACTCTGCTGGTTCATCAGCTACCTAACAAATAGAGAACATGTGATAACAATCTGCCCCCCCCTATATATACACAACCCAACCTGGGTTCCCCAGGGTTCTATATTAGGACTTCTACTGTTCAACATTTTTATCAATAACCTTCATTTAGCATTTAACCAAGGATCTCTCATACAATATGCAGATGATTCCACTGTTATCTGCTCTGCTACAAATTTAACTCAGCTGGAACACATCACTCAATCTGCATTCTCCACCATAGAATCATGGCTCCACAACAACCATCTATCTCTAAACCCCAATAAAACCAATTTCATAATATTCACTCCAAAGAAAAATAATCCACTCAAATCTCAATGTAACACTCTCCCTAAACAAAATAAAAATCAAAATAGCTACTGATGCAAAACTGCTAGGTGTCATAATTGACGAAAACCTAACATTTGATCTACACATCCAATATGACATCAGTATCACCCACAAAAAACTAGAACTTCTTTACCAGCATATACACTTCCTTTCCCTCCCATCAAAACAAGTACTCATGTCCACCTAAGTACTCATGTCCACCTATCTACTTCCTTCTCTTGTCTATGGTGCCCAACTACTTACGAATCTCCAATCCTCACTTAAAACTAAATTAGAAATGTGTTATAACAAAACAGCCAAATTTGCAACAGGTTCTCATCATTCTACACATCACTGCACACTCTTAAACACATTAAATTGGCTAGAATTCCCCCACTATGTCACTTATCTGCAACTTTCCAACACACACACATTTCTCACAAAACCTCAGGGTTGCCCTGCCCTATGTTACTTATTTTCCCACTACAACCCCAGCAGGTCCCTACGATCTGAGAACCAGCTCCTCCACCAAATCCACAAACTGAAACTGCCTGCAGGCCAGCTACTTTAGTCTTGGTCAATATCAAAAACCTGGAACAGCCTTCTTTTAGCCATTCACAAGATTCAGAGCATAACTGCTTTCAAAACAGCACTCCGAATCCACCTTCAATCCAACTGGTTCTATCATTATGAAAATATGAAAGACTGTACTCCGTGGAATATTTATTTATTTATTTTACATTTGTTAACTGGGATAGTCCAACTGGACACAGGTGCATTTTCAGAGGAGGCCCGGGGAGAAAAGCTCCACATGTGGATAGTTACATAAGAGTTACCATTAGCAGTTTTATACGGGTATATATTAGAACATCGACTTTTTAAAACGTCGAATGTTCTATTATCAACCCCTATTCAGCGAACGCTGACAACATCAAACATGCAGAACAGCTAATTTTTTCCCAGGGAAAAAATTTGCTGTTCTGACACACACACACACACACACACACACACACACACACACACACACACACACACACACACACACACACACACACACACACACACACACACACACACACACACACACACACACCTAAAATCCTACATCTAACCCTACACTAAACTGTACACACACCACTAGCTATCCACTAACCTTAACCCAAACTCGAACCCTAAGGTCCGTCACTATCACACACTCACCTCACCCACGCCCTAACCCTAACTCACCTATCCCGCCCTAACCCTCACGTCCACACAATGGCACACCTACCTGACCCACACCCTAACCCTAACTGACCTACCCCACGCCCTAACCCTCACGTCCACACAATCGCACACTTATCTGATCCTGACACGTAACTTTCCACCACAGTGCTGAACATAGCAAAGCCTCAGGAGCTGCCAACTGAATTCCTTCCCTTGGAAGAAATTCAGTGTTCCATAGCTTCGCTATTTTCAGCATTCACTGAATAGGGGTTGATATTAGAACATTCGAAGTTGTGAAACTTCGATGTTCTAATATAGACCCGTTTTATACAG
Source organism: Protopterus annectens (assembly GCF_019279795.1). NCBI lineage: Eukaryota > Metazoa > Chordata > Ceratodontiformes > Protopteridae > Protopterus > Protopterus annectens. The sequence goes on along the minus strand of NC_056732.1, from coordinate 471,279,125 downwards.
TTACATATAGATACCAGTACAGAATTTTAGGAATACATGCTTACTTAAAAACTTGGAATACTTACATACTTAAAACTTTACAATATTAATTTTCTTGTTTGAACACAGACAGTTTTAGTGGTACAAGGTTGAGTAAGGTAGCACATTATTCAGTAGTACAATACATATGAGAATGATGGTCAATGTTTCAGACTTTTTGAGACTATTTTTCAGATAGCCAGGTAGTAAAGAGAGTGGTGAGTTGGTTAGACAGGGGCACAGCCAGTGACTTTTTAGGTATTTTTTGAGAGATGTTTTAAATTGGTTTATAGAATAAATTGCTGTATGTTTGTCAGGGAGCTGGTTCCAGATTGTACCAACAGAATTGCAAAATAATGACTCACCTGATAAGTTTTTAGATTTAACAGTTTATGGCAATATTTTGTCAGAAGAGCGGAGAGTTTTTAGGTTACTGTATGGGGTAATTATATTTTTGAGTATGGGCGTGCTTTCAGCCTGATAGATGACTTTGTGGACTATTATTAGTTGGTTATACTGGATTTGACAGGGAAACTCTAGTCAGCCTAGAGATCGTAGGTTAATACAGTGGTGGGTTCTATATGCTGAGCCTGTGGCAAATCTGGCTATGGTGTTGTAGCAGCTAATGAGTTTATTGAGGTCAGATTTACTCAGATTTGTATTGACTGGGGAGGCATAAAGAAGGGTTGAAAGTAAATGTGTTCGGGCAATAATTGTCCTAGCAGTTGGGGTTAGAAACGCCTTAATTCTACATAGAGATCCTAGCTTCTTGTTGACTTTTTTAATGGTTTTGTCGATGTGAACGTCAAACTTAAGGTTATTGTCAACAATTACACCTAATAGTTTTGTATTACTTTCTGGGGAGATTATTGTGCCATTATTAGATGTTATGGTAAATTATAGGAATGCAGCTTTCCAGGTGTGGGTGAAGAGTAGCAGTTTTGTTTTATTTGGATTCAATAGAAGACACCTGTCAGTGAGCCAGGTTTGTACTACATTGAAAGTATTTTGCGTTAAGGTCTGTAGGTCTACTGGGGAGGTGACTGAACAGATTAGGGTAGAGTCATCTGCATACTGAATGCAGGTTGCTTTGGGGATGATTGTATGAAGATCATTAATGAAGATGGAAAATAGGAGAGGTCCTAGTATAGACCCTTGAGGAACTCCCAGGGTGACTGGCAGTAGGGAAGAAAGGCAAGGGTGACTGGCAGTAGGGAGGAAAGGCTATCCTTCCATAGCATTGCTTGTTGTCTGCCACTTAGGTAGGACTGAAACCAGCATATTGCCAGGCTGTCTATGGCAAGAGGTTTTAGTGTTCGAAGGAGTAGTTGGTGGTTTACCATATCAAATGCCTTGGATAGGTCAAGAAAGATGGCAAAGGAGAGCGTATTATTATTATTTCAGATTTGATTTATTGTCTGAAAGAAGGATAGAAGGGCTGAGGTGGTACTATGGTGGGGTCTAAATCCATGCTGGGAGGGAACTACCACATTGTGCAAATTGAGGTAATGAAGGAGTTGCTTGTGGATACATTTTTCCATAATTTTAGCTAGAGGGGACAGAATGGCAATGGGCTGGTAATTTGATAGATCAGTGGAGTTACCCCCTTTGTGGAGAGGAATTACATGGGAAATTTTCCAGATGGAGGGGATATAGGCTTCAGAGATGGTCCTGTTAATTAATATTGAAATAGGGTATGCTATTGCATCTGCAGCCTTTTGAAGATATTCAGCCGGGAGTAGGTCTGCTGATAGGGTTATGGGTTTCAGTTTCTTGATTTAGGATTGGATAAGTGCTGTTGGTACAGGTTGAAAATTAAAGGAAGAGTGGGTATTGGCTATAGGGTTAATTGGGTATAGGTTATTGGGGCCTAGTTGGTTGGCAAGGGATTGTACAGTTTCTGTAAAGAATGTGTTGGCAATATGTTCTGTAGGATTTTGGAGGATAGATGTAGGGGTAGGGGTAGTAGTATTACCTGGATGAAGAGGATTGTTTAAGCTGGACCCAAATTTTTGTGGTCAACTTTGATGTTTATGTTGCAGGTTACAGTATTAGTCTTTTTTGTCTAATATTATAGACTTCTTAGCATCATTCCTTATCTGTTTATATACAAGTTGATCCTTGGGGGTTTTACTGGTTTTCCAAGAGGGCCAAGCATTATTTCTATTCATGATTTTTTTGTCTAGTTTCTTTGGACAGCCACAGTGCTACTTTTTTCTTTGTTCTGATAGTGCAGGTGGGTGCATGCTTGTCAAAGAATGTAAGAAATGTGGAGTTAAAGTGTGATACTGCCTCATCTAGTGGGAGTAGTTTTAGTGTACTCCAGTAACATGACTGAAGTTCTATTTGGAATTTAGTTTGATTGAAGCTATTATTGTTTCTGATAGTTCTGAGGCTAGGTATTTGAGGGGATATCAGTTTTTTTGTCCGAGTATATACATTAGGAAGTGATCACTTCTTTCCTCAGGTTGGGTGTCTGCTTTATACATTTGGGGAGGGTTATTAATGAGAATCCAATCTAGTATACTTTCTTTGTTATTGGGCTTACTAGTTCTGTTGGTGGAGGTTATGACTTGGGAGAAACAATATAGATTTATGTGGGTAGTGGGGAAGTCTGAGGAGCAGCTGTTCCAGTCTATATTAAAGTCACCTAGAACAATAGTTTCTTATGGGGAGTTTATGGACAGCCACTGTAGAACGTCTTTAAGGATATTAGTGTTGTTATCAGGTGGGATATAAATGCAGCAATGTTTATAGATTTATGCTGGTTAATTTGTAGTTTTGTAAAGAGTATTTCAGCTTTATCAGCTTAAGGAACTTGTGGAGAGTTAGAAATAGTTACATTAATTGTAGATTTATATAAGACAGCTACCCCCCTTCCTTCTTTGAGGTGCGGTCCAGTCATATTATATTATAACCCGGAGGAGTAACTTCATTGTCAGTGGTGGATGGCTTAAGCCAGGCTTCCGTAAGACATAGTATATCTGGGGAGTGTACTGCTAAGAGTGCATGCAGGTAGTGGATTTTATTATTTAAGCTTCTAATGTTTAGGTGGCAGATGAGTAGAGAGGTAGAGGAGGTGTTTTGCAGGCTAGAGGGGATGTTATATATTGGGTTAGATGCTTCTGATGGGGTTGGTCCAGGGTTGGGGTGGATGCCCCCATCCATTGTGAGGTTAGTTTGAGAATTAATTATTAGTTTGTGAAGTTTGAATAAAAGTTTGTAGTAGTAGTTCTAGGGTTAACATAAGTGGCTCGAATGAGCTGTTGTGTTATTGTAGTATGGGAGTTGGAAGGGGGGGGTAGTGGGTGATTATCGTTATGTGAAAGAGCATATCGGTCTGTGATCTGGGGTAGTGCAGACCTTGGGGGGTGAGATGTTCATAAGCTGTGATAAGATATGTAATTATCAGTAAGGGTAAAAGGTAGTAGGAGGGCTTTGAATTGAAGGTGAGGTTAAGGCTAGTGGAGGCATTGAAGAGGTTTTGTAACTTACAATTGTTTAATAATGGGGGTGGGAGGGTAATAGATGAGGGTAGAGTAGGGAAATAGGGAGGGTGCTGTGTTTAGGGTGGGTCTTACAATTGCTGATTGGTTCTGTAATTAGGGGAGTGGCAACTATGGCTATAAATTTAGCACTTCTAGGGTGGGGGTAGGATTTGTGGGCAGTGTGGGGTGCAGAGCGAGCCCAAGGGTAGTGAGGGTGAGCATAGCGGGGCTAATATGGAGCTCAAGAGTTTAAACCCATTTCAGGTTTATGCTGTGTATTTTCTAATTTTATGTATTTTATGCAAGGAGCTCTACTGTTTTTCCTTAGTTAATATGATTAAGCTCTGTTTTTGAATGCTAAAATCTAAGGCAGACAGCTGGACTACAGAGCCAACAGTAAAAAGGAGCTTCATTTTGTGTGTCCAAATTAATTTATGCTAATGGGCTTCTTAGGCTAAGGGGACTTGCTGTGGACCCAGTTCGGCTGTGCTTTATTGACTTTTAAAAGATAATGACCTGCTGTTCTTTCTTTTGGTAATGGGGGACTCGGTAGATGAGATTGTTTGTATCTTACAGGGCTGGTTCTTTCCCAAGTTCTGAGTCATTCAGGTAAAGCAGGAAGGGTAAAGAGACCAAAAACTGATAGTACAAACAGCCAACTTGGTCCGTAGGCATTAAAGGACTTGTGTAGTTAAAGCTTTTTCAGAGAAACTAAGAACATCATTCATCTTCAATTTAGAATAGAAATTGAAAAAGAGACTTTGAAAATACATTTAAATAGCATATGTAAAGATGTAATGGGCATTTCTAAAGTTTTCGACAACAGAGATTATGTGATGAGGGTTGGGACTGTAATGTTATACTAAAAATGGGAAATGATAAAATCATTCATATCTCTAGTGTTATAAATATACATGGTCAAAAAGGTGTTGTTAAAATTGGGATCAACTCAAAACTTTTACTGTGGAAAATCAGATAATTTGATTGTTGATTGTACAAAAAGGAAATACTTTATGTGTGGTGCTATAGGTCATGATGCAAAAACTGTGAGACAAAATGTTATAAATGCAATAAGGTAGGTCATATATGGATGAACTGTAAAGAAGGGACAGTAGGAAATACATGAAGCTACTATGTCTGAACACATTCAAGGGGTTATGTAAGTAGTAACTGAAAAACAACAGGGATAAAATCATGTAAAAAATAAAGAAGAAACAGTCAAAAATGATTATAAAAATATGATACACAAAAAACAAGAATTATACACAGAAGAAGGTACTGAAGTTAGTGACAAGCAAGATATTACCTGGAATATACTAAAAAATATATATATATAGGTAAAAGAGTGAGAGACAGAGAATGAGGGGGGAAATCTGTATTAAATACAAAGAAAAAGAAAGAAAGAAAAGGGGTGAAGGTTTTACACTTTTTTCCTTAAAACATTTTTCTCAATAGAAATGATGGTAATTGCAGGATAATAGCATTAAATGTTAACATATTTAAGACCATAGTTAGAAGACTAGCTATTTTAGACTGGTGTAAAATGTGCTAGTGATATCATTATACTAGAAGATACAAGATTTTTAATGAAAGAAATATTTCAAACTGAAGGTCTATGGGTATAATGAGATGTACTGGAATTTAGGATAAGATTTAAGTTCAGGAATAGCAATACTTATGAAAAAGGCAGTTAATGTGCCTGATGTTACTATAATGTTAGTGGGTAGGATTATGGTTATTGATGTTAGATGGAGAGATCAAGTCTATAGAATAACTGCATTATATGCATATGCAACTAGTAAAGAAAGAGAAGACATATTTCCCTTAATATTGAATTACATTATTATTATTAATATGCAAGTTATCGTAATATGAGACTTCAATTGTAACTTGAGAAACAAAAAGAAAGGGAATAATGTAAAAAAGTTATAGAAATTATGAGATGTGGAAAGTTAAGAATTGAAAGAACTATTCGAGGACATACAGTAGATGAATATATAACACAGATAAACTGTTTTATTGCTTTTGGAAGGAAGTGGAATAAAATATGAAGGTACATTAGACACAAGTTTTTCAGACCATAAAGCTATCTGGGTAGAATTCAGAGATAAAGTTAGTTATGTTAAGATAGGACAAGATCTTAAAAGAATTAATGAAGTAGAGTGAGTAGGTGAGTGCAAAAAAAGAATGTTAAAATTATGGGAAGATCACATAATTATGCAGCAGTTCTATAAAACTTGGTCTGATTGGTGGATGTCTTTTAAAAAAACATTAAAAAAATTATTAAGGATGGCAAGTTAAAAAGAGAAAGAAAGTGAAAAAGAGATAGTAAGTTTAGTGAGGAACTTCTTAAAAATTTAGAAGGGAATGAAAATGAATATTTAAGAAAGAACAAGAATTATATGTACTCAATCAAGAAAAAATAAAAAAAATCTGTTGTATAAACAAAAAATATTCATACAAGGTAAAAAAGAAGAGATAGTTTCTTATTTAAATAAAATAGTTGAGGAAGATAGTATAATGAGAAAATTAATAGAGAAAAAGGGATCGTACAGAAAGACCAAAGAGAAATAATTTGTATCATTGTAAAATATATAAAATACTTATTTAAAGGTATTATTAAAGAACAAAGAATTTCATGAAAAGGAAGAAAATATAGATCTGGAAAAAATATAAGATTAGAAGAACTGGATAAGAAGAACTGGCTACAGTACTAAGACAAGTAAATATACATACAGCACTGATTCTTGATGGCTTAGAATATCAAATGTAAAAGAGCATAACAATAAGCCAAAAAATGTATTTCATGGAAGTATTAAATGAATGGTTTAATGCAGGATTTAAATATAATTAATTTTGTAGTTGAATTTTTAAATTTCTATGGAAAAAGTTAAGAGAAAAGATATAAGAAATTGGAGGCCTATTGTTTTGATAATACATCTTTATGAAAATACTACAGAAAAGAATGGAATCAAAATTTAAGAATACTCTATTAGAATCAATATATAGTGTTAAAAGGAAAGAGAGGAAAAGGATGTCAAGAATTATTATTGATTTTTAGAGAAATTGTAGATGACATCCTAAATAGACAAGAAAAGTCCAACTATGGTAAGAGATCAAAGCAAAGCTTTTGACACTATTCAGCAAAATATGCTATGGGATATATTCAAAACTTATAATTTAAGTATGAAAATAAGAAATGTGTGTGTTACAGCATATACACTAAACAAAATTAAGGTTTTGATTACTGGATGGCTGAGTGAAGAAATAAGTATTAAAAGAGGTATACAGCATGGGTGTCCTTTTAGTAACATTATATTTTCACTAGTTATGAATGTAATAACTAGTTATATTAATTCAGAAGGTGGTAATGTTGGACATAGAATAAAGGAAGATATTGAAATACCTATAATGTTATCATATGCAGATGACATCATTCTAGTTTCTAAGCATTTGAATAGAGTGGAAGAAGTTACAAACAAGATGAATTTGTGTTTAATGTGATAAAATTGTGGTACAATTGGTATGAGTTTGAACAAAGAAAAAAATAAAGGGTTAGGGCATGAAGGCAGGATTAAAGGTATTGAATTTAGTTCTCAAGAAATAAAGTCATTAAGCATTACATTTAGAAAACAATATGTTGTATTAATACAATGGGAAAAGGTTATCATCCCTTATTTTATTGAACATTTTATAACCAAATTCTTACAGAATGGTATTGCATTATACACATGCATCTCAAACAACAGAGATTGAAAATAGGAAAAAAGCCCCTTGAAAAATAGGAACATCCAGCTAAAATCTGGATATCTAATTGACATAAAATGTGAATACCAAATAGCACATAACTCTTCCTACTTTCAGCAGGAATGTGGGATACTACTCAAAAAGACATGTTTAAAAAACAAGTGACAACATTATGGAAAAAATAAGCACAGTATATCAAAGAGACAGTGAAAAATGCTCATTACTTTTGTATTCTGAAAAACTAAGCCAACATGGGAATGGAGAAAGGAGACTGCAATTAGGGGCACAGAGAACAGGCAAGAGTTTACTGGAATTTACTAGTGAAAACGGGCAAATGAACCAAGGTTCTGAGAGCAAATAATTAGGTAATAGCATTGAAAGAGGCCAAGAATACATTTGAACAGCAGGCTAAAGACTGCCTTCCCTATCAAGGACTGATATCACAGTGTAGGCAAAGAGAAAGTGAAAGACCAGCCCTGGTAGAGATTTTAGTTGAATCTAGAACAGAAGCTGCCATTAAAAATGGGTAATTGTACTGCATGCTATCTATAGGAATAAATCAGAGGAGGCTAGTTAAGGTTGGGAAGAGAGACTGGATAAACAATTCACAAAGAAACAGTGGGAGGGTATATGTATGCCTCCCAAGTATGCAACAATGTCTAGAAGATTTAGGATTTTTGCTTGGACATGTTTGCATAGGTATTTTTATACCCCAAGCAGACTCCAAAGAATTTTTCCTCAGGTAGACTGCAAATGTCAGAAGTGTGATGTAGAGATATTTTGGGAGTGTAATGAGTTGGCAGACATTAAAAATTCTCTGCAGACTACTCTGTCAAAAATACTGGGTGAGCAATTTGGTATAACTAAGGAAACTATTTTGTTTTTAGCTGTGATATAGGATCTGAATTGCCTAGACATAGTAAGGCCTTGCTGAGTTTAGTTCTGCTGGATGTAAAAAAGCAGTAACTAGAAAATGGAAACCAATGTCTAAACCAACTGTATTAGAAGTAGTGAATATAGTAACAGAGATAAATGAACTGGAAGTGGGATCTTAAGAAAAGGGGAGGAACAAATTACATAGAAACAAATGGCAATAATGCGAACAATACATGAGAATAATGTTTTGGAGGAGGAATGAGGATTAAGGGAAGGTCTGAACTGAATAAGCTATGTAATGTTAAATTGACAATGATTGTATAAAAGATTATATATGATGTATAATGTTTGCAACTGAAAATATATCAATATGGTTTGCTTTTATTTACATAAATGTATGATTGCCTATGTCATAAGTGATAATTCAATAAAGATATTTTTGGTTAAAAAAGACAGTGTAAAATCCGATGACTTTAATGAACTGTACTACACAACTGTACCACACAAGGTCATTTATTTTTTAAAAAGAAAAAATGAGACACAAGATGTGTGTCATCTTTCTTTAAATAACTGTTGCCATTAGAATTTTGGTCATGCAGTTTTATGTGTATTAGCTTCAAAAATCACATGTGATAAGGGTGATTCAGAAATTTGTATGAAGGGATAAATCAAGTTTGAAAATAGAGACATCTCCAAAAATAGGGATATACTGTGCAGGGGTAAATAAGGCCTGAAAATAGGAATGCTCTTCCTAAATAGGGGCAGTTGAGAAGTTTAATTACACATCATATATATTTACCAAACAATAATAACAAAGACACCCCCAAAACATTTAAAACTATTCTCCTGTCATATAACACAATCCCCTCAACATCCGATATTCAACACATTATGATTATGTATGAATTTCTGAAAAAAACAAAAACAAACAGAAATAATGACTGACCTTTTAAAGTGCCATGAAATCTTTTTTGGCATTAATAAAATTGTCCTAAAAACATATTTATTTTAGCTATTCATCTTAACAATACAAACATGCTAATGTCATAACAACTGAACCAGTTTACAGACTGTCATAACTAATAATTCGTAGTTAACTCTCCCACTTCCATTCAATTGTCCAGTGTCTAAAACTACACCCAACAAGTATCCCTTCCTAAGGGCTCCTCAGAAATTCATACCAGACCTTAGTACCTTTTGTAAAAAAAAAAAAAAAAAAAAAAAAAAAAGGTACTTGTACAGTTTTAAGAAATAATGTCCAACTCCATTGCCATTCTCATCCATTTTGTACTTCTGGTAAGTGACTGGCTAAACTGGGTCTGCCACAACAAGTTCCAAGTTTTAAATATAAAGCTTAACAGTGACAGGTACACTTTCCTTATCTAGATGTGTATCCTTATTTATCAGGAACCATGGTAGTGGTGGCGGTGGTGGTGGGGGGTAGTCCCTCTGTCAAAATCTAGCATCCTCTGTATTTACTCCTATAATGATATGCTTGTTTGTCATCACTTAATAGACCTCTAAATATATGTATTTGACTTTTTTCCAATGACAAACAGAATGGGTCCTGATAACTGGCTGTTACTTGCTTTGTCTTAATTATCATCTGCAGACCAGCAGGCCACTAATGCAGAAGTATTTGGCAAATTCATACACACTCCTTGCCACTTTTCAGGAAAATGATATGACTCCTAAATTAGTAATTGCAGGACACTAAATCCATTTGTGAAACTGTAGTATAGAGGTCACCTTTCCTGTAGAGGGTGCACTATATGCTACTTCAAAAAAATCATGAGTGTGTCACTGGAATGTAATGGCAGGAGGAAATTTCACTTACCAATAGGCACTTATTAAAATGCTTTTGAACATGTATTGATGTTATAATGAAATATGCCTCTCTGCATGAATAACTCAAAGCTAGAATCATCTGGGAGAAGAAAACCACAGCTACTGAATACAAATATGTATGACATTTGGCAGTTAAAATGTGCAGAACGATTAAGCTGGTTTACTTCTATTATGACACAAATCTGTACACAAAAGACATTTAGTGCATGAAAACCAAGACGATACTGTAACATGATGGCATGCAAAGAAATTCAGCAGATGATTTGTGACTGGGCACGCATGCTAAACTTATGTTTTGACTTTTTTCTTGATTATAGTATAGCAGCTGGCCTGTCTCAGGTGTTTTTCCTTAAAGCCCTTTGCCCATCTCCATCCTTCTGTTTTTTCCCCCTTATCAGGGAATTCCATATTATCTGCGGTAGCGTTGTCGCCTTACAGTAAGATGTTGTCCTGTTCGATTCTCAGTTATAGCATCTTCTGTGTGGAGACATACGTGAATGGGCGTGCCTTCGTTGAAGGTTGTGCGTCAGGGCTGGCAACTCGGCACATAAAATTCTACTGCCAATCATTAGCGGACCGGAGTACCGCTGTGGCGACCCCTAACCTGAAAAAGCTGAAAGACACAACATCAGGGAATTCCATATTCTTTTTCATGAGTTCAGTTCATAAAATTGTATACTTACAGAAACACTATAGCTCATAAATGGAGAATGAAGGATTCAAAGGCAGGACTACAGCACACACAGGGAAAATAAAGACTCCAGGCCAGGACCAAAGGATGAAGCTTGCTGGCAGTTCATAACATTAACCCTCTGCTCTAAACTGCTAGATCACATGATCAAGGGTTCCACCGGATAGCCATACTGTTCTGTAAATACATCATCCTTTGAATCTTTCACTTTATTGCTTGCAAAACATATATGCTAATAAAAGACACAGGGTCAACTTTCTGCATTTAAAAGCTGGCCTGTGAAGCCACCAGCTACCCTAGAGTTGTTAACATTTTCTGTGGAACATTGAAATCTACAGTACCATGTCTCATTTCAGACTCTGTCCCACAATATTTTAAGCCCCAAAAGCACCAAGTGATATATTAAATAGAATATGATTTATTACCCCATATCAATAAAACACAGACACAGCAAAATGAAAATAACAGCAAACACTCATTTGTTACTATCATGTGGATGCAGTAACCCATAAATGTTATAGTTTGTTTTCTGCAAAGCGTAGCAAGCGATGTTTGATAAGATGTCTCTAACAAACTAGCACATCAGAAAATCAAGTAATTAGATTTTTAATACACATGTGGGTGTGTGTAGGTGTGCATGCTCGGGGTGGGGTGGAACAACTGAGAGTGCTGCTTGTTCTTACAATTACTGCATTTTTGCTGGAGGAAACAGTTAATGTATAAAAATTTCAGTTCACAAATACTATTAATATTTTTATTTTTACTCTCCTGTAATACTGCTGACATAGGCCACATCAAGTTCCTAGTTTAAGGCTGTTTCAGGAGCTTAGGTTTCGCTAAGTAACCATCTCAAAGTCACATAGTACACAGTGTATAGGTGGAAGCTGTGAGAGTCAGACTCGAAGTCAACAGGATGTAGCCTGTATGTATCTCACTGCCTCTTCCCACCAAGTCACGCTGTGAGATTATAATGCATCCTGCTAATTAACACCTACGACTTTTACTGAAATCTGTATGGTTGTTTTAACAGACAGAATCATAATGACAATACAAAACTGCTTAGTCTTTCCACTCAGAAAATTTCAACACCAGATAAATAGCAAAATGGATTCTGCAAGCCTTGATGAAGCATTGTTGGTCTAACTTTAAGTGTTTTTACAATGCCATTTAAGGGGATTTTTTTATCATTTACTGTCTTACTGCAGGGAAGTCTTGTGGTATGACTTGTCGCTTAGTAAGGGTAGCATTTCCTACATTAACAACAGTGAAACACCTGGATTTATTTATTTTTTATATTTCTTTTAAATTATGTATCCTAATGAATTATGATTTGTGGATTTCCTTATGAACTGCAATTAGTGGGATGTAAATATTTGCTTTAATGTGTGTTCATTTTTTTTCATATCTACAATTCTCAGACTTGTAACTCATGGATGGAATAACTGTGCATAAACATCAGGATGTTACTATATTACATAACACCATTAATTTATACTGTTTAACCTTATGTAAAATACATAAAAGCCATCAATTTTCTGATAACCAGCTTTATCTATTTAGCCGGAGAATGGAGAACCTCTTCAGAGGTAACAGTAGTGTTTGCTGCAACCAGAGCCCAAACCGAATGCTGAAAACAATACACTGAAAAAAGTTATAAAATCAGCTTAAATGTTGAATCATTCCTGAAAAGAGGACCTAAGATACACTAAGAACCATCTCTACAAAAGCAAAGATGCAAGTTAAATTCAAAACTAAGGTTGTGTTTCACTTTTTTTTCAAGACACTTTGTAGGAATTAAAGAAAAAAACAGGAACTGATGTAGACTTAAAAATTTAAAAAATTAAGTGCTTTCTTTCATATATTACCCAGAATGTCATCAAAATGAAATAGCTCACACAGGCACAGAATGCACTTAAAGCATCATTCATGTGACTAAGGACTCATCAGGTGACTTAAAGCATCATGTGAAGAGGGACTCGTGACCAAATTATGAAACTTACGAACAAACAAAAGAAGTAAATAATGTGACACTTCCGACAAGAAAAACCCATGTTGGAAAATACAAAAATGTGTGTGTTCCTATTTAGTATAAACCTCTTTTTCAAGATACAGTTAATGTTAATGTGTTTATTAAGCTCAGGGTCTCTGTTGGCTTGAAATAAAATAAATGGTATAAGGATGATGAGAAAAAAAGGACATTATTCATATATCCAGTTTCTCCATTAAAATGGAAAATAACTTTTGCAAGTTCTGTTGGAGTACTGTGCAAGTTTGCCTATTTTCATTAAAACAAACGCATAACTTTCATGTTAAAGCACTTGGGTGACTAGAAGTTAGATGGCCTACAAAAATCTTTCAAAGATGCCGCAGAAACAAAACCTACTTACGTTTTCTGGGTCAGCTACAGTCATGCTTCTGGTAACATAACACATCTTGAGTGGGATGTGTTTTCTGTCACCGTGGATGGAGAAGAAATGGGGTGAAGGAGGATCAGAGCCAGTGCTTCCTATCCGAGGGGATTCTGGGGGTGGGGTTTCCCATCCAATCTCTGAAACAGGTGACCCTTTCTTCACGTAAGGTGTTGCTTCTCTCATATACTTCACTAGAAAAAAAAAGCAGGAATGGTTTAATGCTGCATCAACAACCAATCTGTATTTACTTTTTTCCTTTTGTAAATTATGTGATTTTCATTTATTTTTAAAAGATTCAAACAGATATTTTTTAATAGTGCACAATGCAAATCACAGCCATGAGAAATGCCATGATCATCAAAGAAGGCCACAAGAAAAAAAACACCAAAGACACAATTACTAAAATGTTTCATAGCAGGCAGTTGGTAAAGTACAGTCCAGCCTATCAATCTTGTGTAAGACTCTACCAAGGTAATCATAACTCATGCAAATGTTTTTATTCACTGCAAAACGATGAAAACAGAGAATGACTGTGTCCTCTGTACTGAGCTGAAAATATGGATGGCATAAAAATTGAGCCAGTGCAATAATTATGCCTTATAGATGCTCTCTGACATAAATTATTGACAGTCCACTGCCACCAACAGGCGAGTTACAATAATGCACAACACTGTTTGGAGTTGCACAATGGCTGTGATGTTCCTCAGTTACTTAGCTAATGCTATAGGTTCATAGGTTGGTACTAGGTTATTGGCCCTAGGGCCTATACAAGCCTAGCCATAACAATTCCCTGGCTATTTCTTTCCACAATATTTACTTCTCTGGACCCCTGTCTAACAGGGTGACTGACGTGATCCCCAGGGTAAATTTCCTATCTCCCATCCAGTCGTCAAGGTTCCTTTTGAAGAGGGCCAAGGAGGTACTCTGCTTGACATGTATGGGCAGTCTGCTCCAGAGTATGGGGAGTCTCTGGGTCAGGAACCTATCCCTTCAGCATGTTTTGTTCATTGTGATGACAAGGTTTAGGTCCCTAGAGCGTGTGGCTCTGATGGATTCGGATTTCTTTAAGTGTAGCATGTCCAACAGCTCTGGGTTTGACATGGCCTTGTATGTTAAGCAGTGATCGCCCCTGACTAGACGATATGTGCCAGAGTATAGCTGGAGTTTTTTTAGTCGGTCAGCATAGGGCATCTGCTTTAGGCCTGTGATTCTTTTAGTGAGGTGTTTCTGCAGCCTTTCCAGTTGTTGCAGATGTCTTGTGAGGTACATACCAAACAGGGCATTGTACTCTATGATGGGTCTAATAAGGGATAGTTCCAGTGGGACAATGACTTCCTTTTTTCTGGATGAAAAGCCCTTAGTGATGAGGTGTGCCACATAGAAGGATTTCCTGACTGTTATGGCGATGTGGTTATCGAAGGTGAGACCACTGTCCACCTGTGTTCCTAAGTCTCTTATCACACTTTTGGTGTTTAGTGTACTGCCACCTATGTGGTAATTCATGGGTACATGTTTTTTCCCAAAGGGGATAACTATACACTTCTTGGCAATGAGCTTGAGCCCATGGCTCTGGCACCAAGCATCTGTTTCTGTAAGGCCCTTTTGTAGAATATCCACATCATTTGGGGATTCAGTAATGGCTCCCAGTTTGCAGTCATCTGCGAACTTTGTTAGCCAGAGTCCCTTAGTGTTGGCCTGTATTTCAGAGAAGTAGATGCCAAACAAGAGCAGTTCCAGGACTGAACCCTGAGGTATTCTGCTTGTCTGGAGCTGGATTTGGAGTCGGCTACTTTTACAGTGTGGGTTCTGTCAGCAAGCCAGTTGGCAACCCATCGAGTGTGAAAAGCAGTGTTTGTTAGCTGCTTTTATATTGATGTTGGGAGTGGAAGATTAGGAGGCACAGTTTAGGAAACAGTGATCCCACTAAGTTGTAATTTGTTTTGTTCTAAAACACTAACTCAATTACCCCTGTCTTCAACAAAGAACTTTTTTATCCCTAAGCAGGGTGAAAATGTGCAACATGAATTTTACTTTTATGCTACAGGTCAATGCTGCCACGGATTCATTTCTCTATTTACCCAATGTCTCACATACTAGGGTGATAGAGCTCACAGGAATGCAAGAATATTTTAGTTAGATTTAACTTATTTGTTAACTGGGTGACTAAAATGGTCCTTCACAGCCCTTTTCATCCATGACTCATGCCACAGTTGTAAGGATAAATAACAGAGAGATAATTTCGTATAGCCCATCAACCAGTATATTTTGGGGTATGGACTGAACCAGAACACCCAGCTAAAACCTATACAGACAGAGAGAAAATAGGTCAAGATTGAACCCCTACCCTGGAGTCGTGAGACACTGAGTTGCCATGCTGCTCAAGAAAACTGGATATACTTATTTGCTCCACTCTTCCAAGAGTAGCATGTTTCCACATGCTGCTGTGATGATGCAGAGAAGTAAGTGTGGTTTCCATAGCAATGATCATTGTGTCACAAAATGCTAACAAAGCAGAAGGTAGTGTCATGACTAGCTACACTAACTCAGCTTCCATCAACTGCAATGTGCAGGCTGGTATGGCATATATATCAGTAACTATATACAGGCAAATAAGCATGCTTGCCTGCATCTTTCCACATGTGTGCCTGTACAATGAAAATAAAAATTTCTGGACCCAAAACAGCAGTGGTGAAGAAAAGATAAGACACACACACACACACACACACACACACACACACACACACACACACACACACACACACACACACACACACAAGTATGCTGGGGTTGCTGCTCAGACATGGACCTGCATCTCAAATGTGTTTTTTATTAATATATTGCCGGATAACAGAAAACACAAAGGACATACAATAACTAAAGATATATCTCTCCCCCCTTTCCAATGTACAATGCTCCGCTACTGAGTTTCTTTTCTCAGATTTATTCCTTTACATTTTGTGCACTGTATTTAAGCTACCATGTCTAAGACTGCTGCTCAAACCTTATTGAATATGACTTTGTATTTTTTACACCTTTGTGTGCATAAGTTTGTTGGATATCTCAGTCAGGAGCACAGAGCCAACATTTTCCTTCCAAAGTTTATAAAGTGCTGCTTATAAAGTAACTACAAAAGACTGGTCACAGTACTGAGCCATGTTGTACCCACTTGTCATTGCCTTTTTAGCTATGTGGATCCCCATCTACTTTGATCCTTTGTGTCCTATCAATCAGCTAATGCTACCCTCTGATGCCCTCAGACTTTTTAAAAATATCGTTACTAATATTTTGTGGATATTTTATCAAAAGTATTGTAATGTCTGAGATCACATTCAACAGACTTTTGGATCCAATATAGTGGCTACACAATAGAAGAACACAATTATGTTTTAGTCCAATACACACTAGAATTCTCTCAGTGCCAGGGGCTGACAAGATAGTACACTTAGCACTTACAAGAAGATCATAAGACTGTGTTTCTATTCCCACACCACTTGTTTGTATTACTTTTCCAATACTGACACTTTGCATGTGATGTTAAACCAAGGTTCTATACACTTGAAATAGTGAATAGATTAGCCAGATGTAAAAGATTTCATGGCACAAGGTGCTTTATTTATAACACTTATTTATAATTCATCTTTACTTTGTGGTCAAACTATTTTTATCTTATTTACATTTAAAATAAAACAAATGACATTAAATACATTAACCACCCACCTTTTCTTCACAACCAAAACTTTATCTTCATCAGTGTGTCTTTTATATCCCATCTTTTATCAGACAAGTCTTCGCATCCAGCTTTCAATCTAAACCATAGACATGAAAGGAGTGTCTCTGCTCTTTTATTTCTCTTCCATTTTATACTATACATATGGTGCTATATTCAGACTAATTTCCTTTACAGCTTTGCTTTTGCTATAACTTTGAAGTACTTCCTCAAGACTTAATTATGGTTACAGATGGGAATATATGGTCCACTGTTTTTCCCATCATTCATACATGACTCAGTCTTTCCTCCTGCTGCATGCACTTCATGGATACCTTAACCAGCAATTCAACAAACTCTTGCCTTTTCATATACACTCCACTCTTTCTTCTCTCTTTATATTGCCTTCTCTCTTAAATCTGCACATGGCCCAATCTAATAAAAATGTATCATAAGCTCTGTATACCATTTATTTGTCTCTTATTTTAATAACTTTCCTTCTCCGCTTTCCATAATATTTTTCCTCATATTCGTCTGTCTTTTTCCCCACTATTGTTTTCTTCCTTTTTTTGTACCCCAAAGAAATTCTAAAACTTCTCATATTTTTTTATAAGAAGCTTTTCTAATAATGTATTTTTTTCAAATACAACTGTTTACACAATAAAAAGTGTAATGATGCCAGATACACTACTAGACTTCTTAATTCACGTCATTCTTTATTTTACTCATTGTATATAATGTGTCTTTGTACAGCATAGAGTCCAGACCCCCATAATTACGACAGACACAGTTTCAAATAACTCCGTTTCTATACCTGGTGTGAAAAGAAAAAAAAGTCAGGTATAAAAAGATCTTACCATCAGGACTAGGTACATTTTCCTATAAGTCAGCTTATCATTTCCCATAACCCCACGACCATTTTCTCCTCCTGCAATATGTCTTGCCATTACTTCTGTATCATATCTTTTCCTTGATGTGTTCTATGTGACATATGTCACTATTAAATTCAGTATGTTAGCATAACCTTCACTCTCCTTTGCGTTTACCCTTAATCATATATACATTAATTATCTACTATTTGTATTACTTCTTTTATGTACAATTCATTATTTAAAAAAATGAAATTACCTGTGTAACTCAAGGGTAACACTATACTCTCTTGAATCTTTATTCTATCCTCCCTCAGTTCTGTATTTACATGCACCACAACTGCATTTATACCAAATTAAAGAATACTCAACTTATTAAACATCCCTGCAGAACACCTTTGTTTGTTTTTATTCTTTCACGTGTCCATTTATATATTAATACTTTAACCTATATACTCCTGTAAATATCTTGAAGAAAACTCAACAATTTCCTTCCTACTCCGTATGCAACTACAATATTCTGCAGCTCTTTGCACTGAACCTTATCCAAAGTGTTTAATATATCACAAGTTATTATATTTCCTTCTCTCTCTCTTTTATGTACACTATAATTAACATACTAATGCATTTCATGCAAAACTTTACCATTACAATCTCAAAATGTTTTGCATTATTTTCAGTACAGTCTTATAACCATTATGATATAAAGGCATCGGTTTTCAATTCTGCAACTTGTATCTTTTGCCTTTTACAACAAAATGTTCCCCGTCCCTCAGATTGTATCCTATCATGTCATTATTGGGCACACCTTGTACTCCTTCCAGTTTTATAACCTCTTAACTCTTCCATTTCTCTTTATCCTTTGTAATTTCCAGTCAGCCCTGTTTCTCCTTTCTTCTCACCAAACATACTCTTCACATATTATACCACACTCTTCACTATTTTAGCCCGATCTTTAATGATGGCACCTTCACTCATTTCACTTGTAGCATTAATCCTTCTTCTCTTCTTACCCTTTTCTCTAAACCTGTTTTACTTCTTCCTTTTTTCCTTTGAATAAACCTATATCTTGAAACCATATGTTTTAGTTTTACTTTATTTAATTCATTTATAAAATTCATTTATATAATTCATATAATTTCTCCTCCTTCCTTACAAGGTCTATGTTTATTTCACCTACTGCGTTCTTAAACGTTTTCCATATGTATCTCAATACCACTCTTCTGCAACCATTTCTTGATTCCAAGATATAATTTACTGTACTTGGTTGTTCTGCTTCTGCTATTCCTTCCATGTTTCATAACAATATGCCATTACTATGATTCAGAAATATTTTTCCAATTCTTTCATTGGCACATTCAGACCACATTCCCACATATCTTTTACTATTCATTCTTTAATAATGCAGTAGACACCAGGAATAATGCTTTATACTGTGCTTTAATGGTATTTAAAAAAATAACAGAATATCATTTTGCAGCATGAAAGGCATGGGGTGGGGGGAACATGAGGCACCAAGATTAAGTTTTATGTCATGCCATAAAGACACTTAACAAGATTCAGACTCTGTACTCTCAGTACTCTGTTGCATACTGTTAGCGCTCTGCACAACAACTACACACCAGAAATACTCCAACATATTGCATAAGTTCTGTGAAAAAAAGTTAAAGAAAAAGGGATGAAAGTTTCGAACCCTACAACTTCGACACAGAGCAGCTTGTTAAGCAAGAGCCTTAACCCTCTACACTAACTAGAAAGTAGTATTTGAAGGTAGTCTCTGTATAAGAAGTCTAACACTCTAATGTTTGGCATTATTCACTTCTTTCAACAGTCCATAAGTTAAGAAGGACAGGACACATATAACAAGGCAACAGCAAACGTGTCCTGTAAAATCAGGGACAAGTGAAAGGGATGGGTTGTGTCTGTGTGGGGATGCTTCAGGACAAAGCCATAAGGAACACCAAATACCATCAGAGACAATTTCTAAACTATTAGGTGGACTCATTGAAAAAGTTAATACAGCAACAATTATTAGTATTACAATGCACTTTACATAAAATATGAGAAATGAAACTCTAATGTTAGCAGTTGCTGAAAAACTGTAATGATCCATGATTTGTGAAGACTGGAACAAAAACAGGAAGATGCATATTAGACATTCTGTACACTAAGGGACAAGTAAGAGGTGTGTGTGTGTTTGAATATCTGTGGTAGAGTGCCTACACCCATACAATGCAATGCATGGGGCTGTCAATATTGACCACTGCAGAAAGTACTGTTTTATACTCACAGTAGGTAAAGGCAATTCAGAGACATGCAAATTAGGCAATAATAAGGTCTTTCCTCATTGTGCCTAAAATGTCTCTGAACTGCAATTTCCAGCATTGTAGAAACAGTTACTTTTGACTACTGCTCTTAGTGCCAATGGCGTTTTTCCCCCCTTGAATTCCTAGGACCTGTATGCATACCCTCAATTCTTTCCCTTTGTTCAACTTTAGATAATACCCAAACTTTTTTTTATCTCTACTCTTGCATCACAATTCAAATCTGTTACAATCACAATGGGCATATTTAGCAAGATATTCTTTTTATTTTTCAAATATATATATATATATATATATATATATATATATATATATATATGTATATTTCTTTCACATTTTAACATGCATATGTAATTGCTCATAACATTATTCTGTCTTACTCTACAATCAGTTATCACCAATCTTCCAGGAACTACTACTGTTACATCTAATGCCTTTGTTTCTACATTATTTATACGCAGAGCAATAATGCAGCATGTCTTTCCACATCCATCACAACAAATTTCCCCATATATGACTCAAGTACTGCACATCACCTTACTTTTAATATTATTTTCAGTTAAAATATAAAAAGATTACACTTTTTTCCTGTATCATTTTTACTTTTCTGATCATCTTTTTTTTCTTTTACCTTGTCCTCTTTTGAGTTTTCTTCAGTATACAAGCACCCAAAACTGTCCTTGACAAAAATGTCTTAATTTTAGTTACTTATTCCCATCTTCTCATATCCAACATTTCATTTTTAATTTGACATTTACCTTCATTCCAAGAAAACATGTTCCCCTACCTCACATTTTGGAAATATTCTGCATTCCATCATTTTTCATCTTGCATGCCTCTACTCCTTCCTTCCTCTGTTGCCTCTGTTTTGCTGTCAAACCACGAGTTTCCTTTTTTGAATGCTTTGTACATTTCATGATGCAGTAAGTTAGAAGTATACTCTTTACTTGACTGCACTATTTTGTATCACCCTTCTTTATCAAATGTGTTTCATCTCTGCCAAAGTAACACATCTCCAGTGGTCTCACTTATCTCAGATTGTTTTTTGTTTCCTTTTTTTGATGATCACACTTGCAATATGTTTAACCAAATTTTCCATAACATGCAAAGTAACATATCACACCCATATCCCAATCTATAAGCCCTTTCATCCACAATTCTATTTACAGTCTTCTGTTAATTCAGTCTCTGTTGCTTCATTTGTCCTGAACTGAAAAGTTACTTTTTGTTCTGCACATTTATCCTTAAGAAATACTCATTTCAAGCATACAAGTCTTTTTTATTCTGTATTAACCCCCATAAACTTTCCCAACACCTGAAATGTTTCAAACATTATTGACTCCTTAAATGAATCAATACATGAATTTCAGGAGCTTTAAGCTCATAAGATGCAATTGGTCTCAAATTACATACTTGTTCACTGACGCAGTTTTTTTTACTTCCCTTCATAGCCTGCTATGTTCTCTTTTTCCTGTAGCATATGGACACACAGTTTATGCCAGTCATCTTCTCTCTGGCTTTGAGAACATCTTAATCCTTTAATTCTGATAATGCACTCTTTTGATGCTTATTTACTTTGCAAAATAATCAGGAATGGTACTCCTTAGTTTATATAAAAAACAACTTTTTCTAATACATTTTATTTCTGATTTTGTGCATCCAGTGGGAAGCATTTCTCTACTGCTTTACGTCATGATAGTATAAAATCACCTTCCTGTTCTTCCTTCACAATCAACTGCATTAATGTGGTATCACTGAAACCAACATCCTCCAAACAGTAATGGCAGCACGTAAAAAGTTCAGTTTTGTCAGGCTTATAACTTTGTTCCTGATTTGTTACTTTTTGTGACCATCATTCAACTCCTCTAACCATCTTTGCATGATACAGCAAAAGTATTCACTCACTCAGAAACCATGGGGAAATTTCCCTGGTCCCTAGTCAGTATGAATACCACCACAGGTCCCCTTGAAAGCAGGCCACAGGCCAAGTGGGACTAACTCAATCAACAAGCATACATACAAAAATTAATAAATGACAAGTTACATGTTTATTATTATTGTTATTGTTATTTTTAATGCAGTTTTATTCATTGGTCCTTCTGGTCTTCCCAGAGATGCATCCAACACAGAATACAAAGTCTTTTACAGATCATTCTACCTACTCAATTATTTAATTTTCCAACTTATAATGAATATAAATTAATGCCTATTACAATAAATACTGCATGATAAAATATCAAAAGAAAAAAAAAACAGTGGCAATGAACATAAAAACTTATAGGGAATTATACGATCAGCCCTGTAAAACTGCACTTGACACTATGAAATTTCTTCTTAGGTATTTAAATGTAGCTCCCTATTGAATTTTGACACTGCCACATTGAACCTATCAGTACAGTGAGTACTCATGTAAATGCATGCACATAAGTCCAGTGCATATATTACATATCTATATGAACATGTATATGTGTGTGTGTGTATATATATATATATATATATATATATATATATATATATATATATGTACATTGTCTTAATATTGTTTTATCTATCTATACTTATATATATATATATATATATATATATATATATATATATATATATATATATATATATATTTAGGCAGACATATATACACATACAAGCATACATGATTATTCTTGGATGCTCAGGTACAAGGTATGCTCAAGACCTGTCATTCTACCCTTTGGAATTGAGATGCAAGTTACTGCTGAAACTGACCACACAATACTGCCTCTTCATTACTGGGGGTTTTGAAGCACTGCCTATGGCATTTTTCCAAGGATAAAAAGTTTCATTTTACTGAGAATTTTATAAGATTTCGACTTCAGATATGAGGAGACTTAGCACAGATATATTCTGAAAATGTTTGTAATTCCACATGTTAACCAAAAGTCATATACTGATCTGAAGGAAACAGAGTTCAATCCTTCTTGGCAGGCTGGTGCCTTCTAATAGAAATGTATGCCTATGTGTGGTAAATAGTGTTGCTGAGTTGTAGCTCTGAAATAGTCTGATATCTTCAAGAAAAATCTTTTGACAAAACTGGACATTCCATTAAAAAAATTGTAATTTGTTGTGTTTTTAAGAACAAATATTTTCCCTGTCTGAATATTTCAAATGCTTGAAAACATCACAGTAAAATGCACAGTGGGTTTAGTTCTTATTGTGTAGAAGTGCAATATATTTTGAGTGTATTGTATTAGAAGTGAAGCACTGATTTTTTTTGTTTGCTTTCCAATACATTTTCATAATAAGATGTGTTTGACTCCCTTTCACATTACAAGACCAGGAACTCTGAGTTCTTTAACTATGAAAAATAAAGTGTGATTACTCGAGAAATACAGCAAATGTTTGAACTTGCTACAATATTGTTAAATTATTTTTGCAAGAAATGTCTCCCTTCTGCATGTCTCAATGTGGGAGCTATGCCCACACACCCCTGATACTTGTATATATTTTGTATACATGTATATACTAACTCTAGGATAACAGTGTCTTGCAGTAAGGGGAATACTCCAATTACTGGAAACTCTGACTTTGTATATATTTTTCTTATTCACACTTCCACTTTCATTACACTGACAATTGGAATTACAGTCATTGAAATTACCACAGAAATTCATTAACCCAATTTGTTTAATTATTAAGTAATTCAATAAAACTCACACTGACTACTATGTGACTATTTCCAGTTTATCAATAAGAGAACATTATCTACATCTAAATAATTACACTAACCAAATTTTCATAAACTTTTAATAGTTTAAATGTTACTGGAATTTATTTTTATTTCGGCATAACAGTGTTATCATTCAAGTGCATACAAGCAGCAGTGTCCATGTATAGTGCACTGGTCCACTTTATTTATTAGTTTAAGGTGAAGAATCTTATTTTCTCTTCACAGATTTGAACAGTCTTTTTCAGCATACTGCCACTAACAAAACAGTGAAAGATTTGTGTGTGCACATTATTATATGGATGCAACTCCCCTTCTATATTTCAGTAACTGAAGTTCTATTATGACAGCTAGTGCGGTGCTCTCATGTTTACATTTAGAAGGAAACCTGAAGCTTCTTCCTTTCATGAATAACGAGAAGACAGAAGAATAACAGGAATGCATGAAAAATGCCTAGTTCCATAATGTGGGTTTGATCCCATAAAACTCTATTCTCTCTTGATAAGCATAAATAGACAATATGCACTAATTCCTATTTAGCTTTTCCTTACAACTGAAAGCAGCTTATTTTTGGTATGCAAAAATATCAAAACTGTTTTTCGACTAATGTTAGAAACTTACAGCAAGAATGTAGTATTACGAGATTCCTTATGGAGAACCTCATAAGGTACTGTCTTTATCATTCAGTTAGAACATTGCATTTCATTTACTTCTTTGCTAGTTCGCAAAGAAGTGGGCTGGTCTGAAAACCCTTTTCAGAAACTATCAAAGACACAAGGTGGAGACATTTGATGACTACACATATACAGAGATGACATAAACATTAAGTACACTGAATACAAAGGTAGAGATATGCACAGATAATATAAATAACATGTTTAACTGAGTAACCTCACTGACGCACAGTCCTTCTTCAGGGGTGATATATATACATATACATATACATTATATATAGTAAGGGGGGCGTGGGGGCACCTCCCCCCACATTGAGGGGTGTGTGAGGAGTATCCCCCTACATAGTTTGGATATATATATTATATTCAGAAAACAGTGACTTATTGGAATTTCAGGTATCCATGTATATACTTCAAAATATATAAACTGGAGGGGGGCTACACCCCCACACCACCTCCGTTACTATATATACTAACTCTATGGTCGCACTACAGTCGGGAAAAGGCCATATATAACTTTCAGTGAACTGTGCTCAGTCAAATGTGTTTTAGTGAAATGTGCTTTCTGTGAATAGTCCTAGACTAATACACACACACACACATATATATATATGTATATATATATATATATATATATATATCTATATAATTTATATATATCTTAGCTGCCTTCCCCACAAATCAGCACATTCTTCCTCTTTACAGTAAACCAGATAAGTGACGTCTGTACAAAAATCTTGACACAAGCAGTACCATTTTGTTCTTGTCTCCCTCACACATAAAACAGCAGGGAAAACATTTATTTATATTTTACCAACAGTGTTGCCCTACTGGGAAGCTGACATTTGTCAGGAAACACCCAGGACATTTGTGGAATACAAGTAATACAATTATAGCAAAATGATGGCCTATGCAAACAATTGTAAAAAATAGACACAATGTAGACAATAATAAAGTAAGTAACAAGATGTGCAGACTGAAATGTTGACTAAGTAGATAATAAAGATACTAGGTAATAACCAACAATGTACATTTTGTTATATTTAGATATGAAAATAAAAAGTAAATGGACAAACACCCATCACCAGACTTTAAAAACAACAAAAATCCAAAGTTCACAGTGTTGCTCCTTCAAACCAATACTTTATTAAATACTGCGTGCAATAAAATGTTGGTTTAATGGAATGACACAGTGAATTTCAGATTTGTTTTTCTTGTTTTTACCTTTGGATATGAAGTGTGAATGATAGAAAGAAAAGTATGCAAGAGCTGCTGTAGAAACAGTAGACTAACAGACGGGGAGTAAAAGGTTTAAGGTAGGTAGGCAATAGCGTAGAAACAGCAAGATAATTCAACATAAATTAGGCTAAATTACATTATAAGTAAGAGATAGATTGGAGAATGAGCATTAAGTACTGCTATAATAGGACAGTGTAAAGGAACAATTAATTGTGATTTGCACATAATCATTCTTAAGCCTAGGGGTATTGAGCTCTATTTATTAGTTAGGAATGTACTAGGTGCTCTTTCTTCTATTTCAGTTCAGATTTTGTATGCGCATTGACTGATTACATATTATTTATTTATTTATTTATTTTTGTGGATCTTAATGTCCTATTTGTTTTTTACCAGTACTGCAGGGAGCTAAGTGCTGGCTAATGGTTTTAAATAAGAACTTACAAATGTAGGATGTAAGAGTTGAATTTTATTTTCAAAAGATATCCATTTCAGTATGAATATATTGCAGGTATCAGACATTTTGAAAATTTTCAAAGCATTGATTTCACAGAACAGTTTAAGTATGACTAACTAATGTTAGTCTGGTAGACAGGAATGACTATTTGCCAAATATTTTTATTAAAATTTTCACTGTGCTGTTAGTATGCTCATTAAAGGTGAGTTTGTTATATATGGTAATAACTTAGATATTTGCAGAAGGGTGCCACCTTAGTCCAAACAGAACTTGATTTCATGACTGGTGAAGTGTTTGTTGCTAAATTATTTTCACACATAATGAATTTAATTTTTGTTTCATATAAAATAAGTACATATCTACTGATTTTTGTAGTTTGTCGCTACAACCAGGTGTATCACTAGTGCTTTGTATTATAGAGTTGATGTGATCAGGTGAATCACTGGTGCTTTGTATTATAGTGTTGCTGTGATCAGGTGTATCACTGGTGCTGTGTATTATAGTGTTCCTGTGAACAGGAGTGTCACTGTCACTGGTGCTATGTATTATAGTGTTGCTAACATCAGGTGTATCACTGGTGCTGCATATTGTAGTGTTTTTATTATCAGGTGTATCACTGGTGCTCCATATTATATATATATGGGCTTTATAGGTTTTCCAAACTGGTCCCTAATTTTCACGAGCTTGTATGTTGCACAGTGTATCCATGGTAATCATACATTTTTCTTTTTTTTTTTGTAATCATTTTAACAGGGGCACATGTATCCAAAAATGGTAAGATAGAAACTATTAAACACTAAATACTATGTAAAGAATTACAAGTTTACTTCATACAGTTCTTTTGTAATATCTTCTCTTGGCAATTCATTCCATTCCCCAATGACAACTGCATTTTGGGTTAATGGTAGGAGGTTCATAGGTGTGTACTAGGCTAATGGCCCTGGAGCCTTTACAAGCCTAGCCCATAGGATTACCCTGGTATCGTGCCACCCGACCTTAGTTCCCAGTGCCTCTGTCAAGTAGAGCCACTGGAGTGATCTCTGGGGTGAATTTTCTATTTCCCATCCACTCATCAAGATTTCTCTTGAAGAGTGCCAGTGAAGTGTTCTATTTGACATGTATGGGAAGTCTATTCCATAGCATGGGCAGTCTCTGGGTTATGAACCTGTCCCTCCAGCATGTTTTGTTGATTGTCGTAATGAGGTTAAGGTCTCTGGAGCACGTGGTGTGGAGGGATTTGATTTCTTTAGATGTAGCATTTCTACCAGAGCTGGGTCAGACATGGCTTTATAAGTCAAGCAGAGATCGGTGCTAAGTAGGCGATGTGAGACAGAGAATAGTTGGAGTTTTCTGAGTCTGTCCATATAGGACTTGTTGCAGATGTCTAGTGAGCTACATGCCATATGGGGCATTGCACTCGATGATTGGCCTAATGAGGGAAGAGAAGAGGGAGACAATGACCTCTTTCTTCCTGGATGCAAAACCCTTAGTAATGAGATGTGCCACATAGAAGGACTTTCTGATCACAGTGGTAATGTGGTGATCAAAGGAGAGGTTGCTGTTAACCTGTGTTCCCAGATCTCTTATGCTGCCTTCTGTGTTCAGTGGACTACCCTCAATGTGGTAATTCATGGGAACCGGGTTTTTTCCCAAAGGGGATGACAACACCTTTTTTGGCATTGAGCTTAAGGCCATGGTTCTGACACCAGTCGTTGGTCTCAGTGAGGCCTTTCTGTAGGATGTAAACATCACTTAGGGAGTTAATAATAGCTCCCAAATTGCAATAGTCTGCGAACATTGTCAGCCAGAGTCCATTCATGTTGGCCTGGACTTTAGAAAAGTAGATACCAAACAGGAGAGGACCCAGGACTGAACCCTGTGGGACTCCACTCATGACTGGTCAGTAGTCTGACTTGGAGTCAGCTATTTTCACACTGTGGGTTCTATCTGTGAGTCAGTTTGCAACCTACCTAGTGATATAGGGGGTGATGCCTAGCTTAGTGAGTTTTTTTATGATTCCTTTTTTGTGGATCTTAATGTCCTATTTGTTTTTTTTCCAGTACTGCAGGGAGCTAAGTGCTGGCTAATGGTTTTAAATAAGAATTTACAAATGTAGGATGTAAGAATTGAATTTTATTTTCAAAAGATATCCATTTCAGTATGAATATATTGCAAGTATCAGACATTTCGAAAATTTTCAAAGCATTGATTTCACAGAACAGTTTAAGTATGACTAACTAATGTTAGCCTGGTAGACAGGAATGACTATTTGCCAAATATTTTTATTACAATTTTCACTGTGCTATTAGTATGCTCATTAAATGTGAGTTTGTTATATATGGTAATAACTTAGATATTTGCAGAAGGGTGCCACCTTAGTTCAAACAGAACTTGATTTCATAGCTGGTGAAGTGTTTGTTGCTATATTATTTTCACACATAATGAATTTAATTTTCTTTTCAAATAAAATAAGTACATATCTACTGATTTTTGTAGTTTGTCACTATGACCAGGTGTATCACTAGTGCTTTGTATTATAGAGTTGATGTGTTCAGGTGAATCACTGGTGCTGTGTATTATAGTGTTCCTGGGAACAGGAGTGTCACTGGCGCTATGTATTATAGTGTTGCTAAGATCAGGTGTATCACTGGTGCTGCATATTGTAGTGTTTTTATTATCAGGTGTATCACTGGTGCTGCATATTATATTGTTGCTATTATCAGGTGTGTATCACTGGTGCTGTGTACTTGTACTGTTGCTATTATCAGCTGTATCACTGGTACTGTCTATTATAAAGTTGCTGTAATCATGTGAATGATGTCCCTTCTCTGGGCCAGCAATCAAGGAGCCTGAATCCTCACCACTGACACTGTAGAGGCCCATTCACGTGGAATACAAATGAATATACTCAGTATTTCCAGATGCAGACCTCTGCATCCAGCACAATTTCTCTTAGCACACAGGGAACACACTCAGTCTGGATTTCTCTGTATCCCTCTAGGTCCCCAGTAAGATTCCTCACTGGCACAGCTGTAGAGTTGAGACCTCAGCTGAGTGTCCAGGCCAAATCCTCCAGCACTCTCTCTGTGAAACCATTCCTTTGTGTCCCTGCTCCAAGTAACTCACACACACACACACACACACACACACACACACACACACCCCTGGTAAAGGCTGGCATAGGTTTAATAGCTATGCCCCCTTCTGCCCAGACTGTAAGGAAGTTAACATGCCACCAGACATCCCAAAGCCAGCTACTCTAAGGCTCTTGAAAGGGTATACAATTATACTGACTGAAAGTAACAATAATACAAATGGTAATGTTAACTAAACAACCAGGCTTTCAGGAGTGGCCACAGTGTCACAAATAGATATAAGTACTCTCAAAGGTTAAAATATTTTCTAAAGGTCCAGCCACAATGAAAAGTTTAAATATAGTTATTAATAAATAAAAGCATATGAAAACATAAAATATGTATTTACAGTAAACACCAGAGTTGCAATCACAGGAAATAGTAAAAATAACACAGATGGAAATATTCACACAGTTACAGAAAAACAATACTTAGCTATTCTCACTATATTTTCCTCACTCATCTAGATAATTACTATTCCTACTTACTTAAGCAAGCAAGATGAAGCAGGTTCAAAGAAACAGACTCCACTGAGCCTTCAGTCTTAGCTAATATTAAAACATTACTTCTGTACATAATGACATCACATTTATCTGGTCATCTGACTTCTGTTTTCCATGAAATCCCCATTGCTAGAAACTGCCAGGATTTAGCACCTACATGTCAATAATATACACACAAGGTCATTGCTCAGATCTGGTGCAGCTTCTGGAAGACATAAAACAATTTACAACTTATACCCCTCCTACAGAGACTAACAAACCATGCTTCTTACAGACACTGCATGTCCAGCTTCATTCAAAACTGAGAGACAACATCTTTATGGCCTAGGCCCGGTAATTTAATTTCTTACTATTTTCAAAGTTTGCTGCAACTGGATTGTGATTAACCTCTTCTCTTCCAATGTCCTATGTTAAACATATACATTTACTTCAGTTACTACAATTCATATATATTTCTTTTCTGTCCAGCAGGGCACACTGTTGGCACATTTTTAACACAAGCATCTGTACAAAATCATTTTGATATTCAAGTAACATATAATTCTTTATTAAATTCCAGCTAGCTGTGCTGGCATATGTTACACATCAACTGCCCTACTTTTCTTGGCAAAGCTGGCAATACCTCACATCATCACAAGGTGCATCATTAGTGCTATGTATTATAGTGTTACTGTGATCAGAAGTAGGTGCTATATATTACAGTGCTGCTATTATCAGGTATATCACTTGTGCTATGTATTATAGTGTTGCTATTGTTAGGTGCAAAACTGGTGCTGTGTATTAGAATGTTGCTATTATCAGGTGTGCCAATGGTGCTTTATACTGTAGTGTTGCTATTAACAGGTATATCACTGGTGCTGTGTATTATAATGTTACTGTGATCAGGTGTATTACTGGTGCTTTATATTATAGTGATGCTATGATTAGGTGCATCACTGGTGCTATTTATTGTAGTGTTGTTATGACTAGGTGTATCACTGGTGCTGTGCTTTATATTGTTGCAATGATCAGGTGTATCACTGGTGCTGTGTATTATAGTGTTGTGATGATCAGATGCATCACTGGTGCTGTTTATTATAGTGTTGTTATGATCAGGTGTATCACTGGTGCTGTGTATTGTAGTAAGGTCATCTGCATACTGTTTCAGTTTTAGGTAGTGTATACGATAATGCATAACATTTAATAATAATAATAATAATAATAATAATAATAATATTGCAGACCAAGAATTGAGACATTGGTACCCAGAGTTGCCGGACATAAATCTGTAAGATAGAACTGATGTGTTCTGTCATGAAGGCATTTAGTAAATCAGTTTAAGGTGGAAGAGTTGCAGCATATGTTTTGGCACCTTTCCAGGAGGATGACATGGTATGGTTTAGAGAAGTCTAAAAGAATTATTGTTGTGCCACATCTTTTGCTACATTGTGGGAAAACTTAAACTAGAGCAATGAGACCTGTTTAAGTACTATTGCTCAGATGAATACAATGATTAGTAATACAGTGTGAATTCTGAATGCACCACTATCTCTATATGATTTTAGAAAATGGGCTTAATATAGAAGTAAGATAAGATGTTTTCCACATCGTGTCTTCATTTTCCTATGAAAAAGAGGTAATGTTTTTATTCTTTCCATACTGCTAAAAGAAGCCTTCTCTTTTAAAGGGTACTCTTTATTGTTTGATTTTTTTAGGTAGATTGTTAAGAGATTGCCCATGGAAGGTGCTCCATAATATTTGATTTTAGAGAGCAATTCCTTGACAGTCATTATTGTGCCTAGTCTGAAGGAGAAGTCAGCTTGTAAGATAAGGAGATTATTAGGAGGATGGATGATTGCAATCATAGAACATTTACAGTATTTTTCAATAATGGATTTTAAATGACTAGTAACATTTTCTGCTGTAGCTTGGTATGTTGGAAGATTAAATGGATTATTTTCTGTTTCTTTTGTGCTGCCTAATAATTTGTTTATATTGTTCCAGAATCTATCAAGACTGTCTGTTTTTATTTTGTAGATGCAAGTAGAAAATATCCTTTCCTTGCCTGAATTACCTTCTTTGCTTCTGTATATTTTATAAAAGACTGTATGTCTGCTTGGGCTTTATAGGTTTTCCAAACTGGTCCCTAATTTTCATGAGCTTGTATGTTGCACAATGTATCCATGGTAATCATACATTTTTCTTTTTTTTTGTAATCATTTTAACAGGGGCACATGTATCCAAAAATGGTAAGATAGAAACTATTAAACACTAAATACTATGTAAAGAATTACAAGTTTACTTCATACAGTTCTTTTGTAATATCTTCTCTTGGCAATTCATTCCAT
The DNA here is from genome assembly GCF_019279795.1 of Protopterus annectens. NCBI lineage: Eukaryota > Metazoa > Chordata > Ceratodontiformes > Protopteridae > Protopterus > Protopterus annectens. Next base: position 471,247,116 of record NC_056732.1, on the reverse strand, counting down.
TCCCTAATGACAACTGCATTTTGGGTTAATGGTAGGAGGTTCATAGGTGTGTACTAGGCTAATGGCCCTGGAGCCTTTACAAGCCTAGCCCATAGGATTACCCTGGTATCGTGCCACCCAACCTTGGTTCTCAGTGCCTCTGTCGAGTAGAGCCACTGGAATGATCTCTGGGGTGAATTTTCTATTTCCCATCCACTCATCAAGATTTCTCTTGAAGAGTGCCAGTGAAGTGTTTTATTTGACATGTTTGGGAAGTCTATTCCATAGCATGGGCAGTCTCTGGGTTATGAACCTGTCCCTCCAGAATGTTTTGTTGATTGTCATAATGAGGTTAAGGTCTCTGGAGCACGTGGTGTGGAGGGATTTGATTTCTTTAGATGTAGCATTTCTACCAGAGCTGGGTCAGACATGGCTTTATAAGTCAAGCAGAGATCGGTGCTAAGTAGGCGATGTGAGACAGAGAATATTTGGAGTTTTCTGAGTCTGTCCATACAGGACTTGTTGCAGGTGTCTAGTGAGCTTCATGCCATATAGGGCATTACACTCGATGATTGGCCTAATGAGGGAAGAGTAGAGGGAGACAATGACCTCTTTCTTCCTGGATGCAAAACCCTTAGTAATGAGATGTGCCACATAGAAAGACTTTCTGATCACAGTGGTAATGTGGTGGTCAAAAGAGAGGTTGCTGTTAACCTGTGTTCCCAGATCTCTTATGCCGCCTTCTGTGTTCAGTGGACTACCCTCAATGTGGTAATTCATGGGAACCGGGTTTTTTCCCAAAGGGGATGACGACACATTTTTTGGCATTGAGCTTAAGGCCATGGTTCTGACACCAGTCGTTGGTCTCAGTGAGGCCTTTCTGTAGGATGTCAACATCACTTGGGGAGTTAATAATAGCTCCCAACTTGCAATAGTCTGTGAACATTGTCAGCCAGAGTCCCTTTGTGTTGGCCTGGACTTTAGAAAAGTAGATACCAAACAGGAGAGGACCCAGGACTGAACCCTGTGGGACTCCACTCATGACTGGTCAGTAGTCTGACTTGGAGTCAGCTATTTTCACACTGTGGGTTCTATCTGTGAGTCAGTTTGCAACCTACCTAGTGATATAGGGGGTGATGCCTAGCTTAGTGAGTTTTTTTATGATTCCTGACTGGGGAATGGTATCAAAGGCCTTGGCCAGATCAAGCTAGGCTGTATGAAGCACCTTGCCTTCATCCACACCTCTGGTGAACGACTCAAAGAAGTCAACCAAGCTAAGCAGGAATGATCAACCCTTCACAAAGCCAAACTGTGTGGGATCCAGAGTTTGGAGATTCCCTATATCCTTGTTTATTAGATCCATGATGATGCGTTTCACAGCTTTGCATATCAGACTCATCAGGCTAATGGGGCGATAATTCCCAGGGTCTGTAGTCATTCCTCCTTTGTGGGGAGGGCTGACTATAGCAGTGCGCCATTCAGTAGGGACAAAGCCTGAGGTAAGGCTGTGATTGAACAGGGCACACAGGTGAGGTGCCAGTTCACTCTGTAGTTCATGTAGAACACAGCCAGGTATATTGGCCTTAGACAGTGCTGTTTTAACCTGTGCAGCAGTAATACTGGGTGCCTGGCAATCTACTGTTATTGTGACTGGTCCTTTGGGGCGGAGAGAGGGGTAAAGTTGGCACTGAATCTGTCGGCCAGTATATTAGCAATATCTGTTGGCTCGGTATAGGAGGTACCCTTGTGCAGTAGCTCAGAGGAAATCTTGGTATTGCCATGGAGATTCTTTACATAACTATAGAAGGCCTTGTGGTTGTCTTTACTATCTGCTGCAATTCTGTTTTCATAGCTAGTTTTAGAGGATTTGATGAGGGATCTCAACTTTTATTGAGGCTGATAAGGGAGTTTTTCCAGTCTTGAGACTTCACCTTCAGTTTCCTCCTTCTGTTGTAGAGTTTGTTTATGGCTGGGGACCACCAGATTGGCTTCTTTTTTTTTTGTGGAGAGCGTCTTGGCTCTATTGGGTATGGCGAGATCCATGCATTTGTGTATGTGTTCGTACAGTACATTGGTGTATGATTCAGCAGTCATGCAACTATTCTCCATTTGCATGGGTGCCATGAAGTTAGCCACCTCTGTTTTAGGAGCCCAAAGTTAGCTTTTGAGAATTTTTTTATGGTGGTTACCTTTGGGGGGAGGGTGGTTGTGGATTTCCAAGGTGAATAGTTTGTGGTCGGATCTAACCAGAGAGTAGTTGACTACTGGTGTAGAGCAACAGTCGCCCATGTTAGTAATGACCAGGCCAAGGATGTTGCTACCTCTAGTGGGGGTAAGAACGAGCTGGTCCAGGGCATTGGAATTAATGAATTCCAGGAAACATTGGGCAAGTGTATTGGTACATGAGCAGTTTTCCCAGTTAATGGAGGAGTAGTTGAAGTCGCCCAGTATGAAAGTGTTAGGTTGGACCCTAATATTCTCCAGGGTGCTTAGGAGCGTGGAGAGTGAGTCTTGGGACATGGTCGGGAACCTATAGCAGGCTACAACCTGAATCGCTGTCTTACCCAATATTAATTGCACCTAAAGTATCTCAGATGCATTATGCTGGGCTACCAGTCTAGAGGTGTGTGCTTCCTTTATGAATATGGAAACACCACCACCTTTGGAGCTTCAGTCCAAGTTCTGGGGATAAAAGGTGTGGAATGAGTTATAGCCCGGTTGTGCAGGGGTGCTTTCTGCTGTCTTGAACCAGGTCTCTGTTACAGCACAAATGTCAATATTCTCCATTTTAAGGTGTACTTCGAGCGAGTGCATTTTGAGATTTAGACTTCTAGTGTTGAACAGCATGACCCTCAGATTGCATTTGTTTGTAGCTGCTATGGTGGTAATTTGGTCTTTGGAACACCTCCTAAAAAAAGGCACTATAGGGGTGGCAAGAGCCTTGGCCTGTACCCAGAAGCCCAGGGGTGACAGATGCAGGCCATCTCTGGCAAAGCATCGAGGTCTGTCAATTATGTCATCCCAGGCAGACAGATACTGGATCCCCTTAGAATAACACCAGAAACTTACCCAGTTGTTGAAATCAATCATTTTCTGCTTGTACTGTGGTATCATTCTGGGTGATGGTAGGATTCTGCTGAGGGCTAGGGTCATACCCGCCTGGGCTCCATAATCCAAGAGCTCCTCCATGTCTCATTTCATGTAGTCCAGGGAGGTACATCTCAGGTCATTCACACCCACATGTACAATGACAGAGTTCTATTTGTACCTGTTATTGAGGGACCCGAGTGCATGCATTATGTGGTGGATCCTGGTGCCTGACAGGCAGCTGACTGCTACTTTCTCCTTATTATTAACCCAGAAAATCATAGGGACTGACTTTGCAGTCAGGAGTCTGCTTAGTTTGTGTGTCCCTGGCTATGCTGTAGTTTCCCAGGAGAAATAATTCACTTATACTTAGAAATTCAAGGAGGAGTTTTGTAGCTGGATTGGGCTGCATATGCCAGCAACCAGTACAAAGCTGTTTAGTGTTTATTACTATTGTAACTACTGCCAGTCATTCCACACCTGTGGTTGGTGGAGATTGTTTATGGTGTTAAGACGACTTTTAATCATGAGAAGTCTGTCACCAAATCTTCTGCCTAGATAGGGATGTTAATTTTTTTGATTGAATATGTGGTTTTAGCCTGGGTTCTACTGCAGCAACAATATGTGGGTTGTGTTGGCGGTCCATACCTGAAACTGAGGAGTTCTTTTTTGTATACTTCTGTCACTGGTGTGTGCTGTTTTTATTATTTTAACTATGTTTGATAGCAAAGATACTTTTGTGCACAAGATTGAATGTTTTGAGTGTGGTCAGGGGTTGCCTGTACAAATAATATGATTAAAGTGATTATAGTGGTGTTTTGGCCTGCTATTAAGGCTTTGTTTTGTGAGGTAAATGCACTAAATCACATTCAATTTACATTTGTTTGTTAGCAAGGGGGGATATTGGAATCTGGTTTCTTAAAAGTTAACTAAGCTGGGTTTCAACTTTTTTTTTTTATTTATTGTTTCACTTGATATTTTGCAAGCAATACAGTCTGCTATACATGGAGCTAAACTGTGCTACACCTGCTAATAATAGATGGTTGCTTATGATGGAAAATGTTATTTGTAGTAAAACCAGAATGCCTGGTTCTGCTTTGTACAGAGCTTTTTGTTTTGCATAGCTGTAATATGGTTTGTTATATGTTTTTATGAATGCAGCTGTTCTATAGGGCTGCCTTTGTATAACATTCCTTTAAGTGGGAGGACTGTTTTTTTGTTTGGGTGGGAAGTGTTACTGGAAGTGTACAAATTTAGAGAGAACAATGACGCAGGCCTCATCTCCAGCTCACTGAACGGCACTGCCATTTTGCATATGTGCAGTACTGCTAAAACCTGGTCAGCATTAATATAGTAAGTAAGCAACAAGCATGGCTTGCAACTGGAATTATGCATAGAAAAGGACCAAAACAGTTTCAAAACTAACACATTAAATGAGAATCAGTTTGAAGGGGAATATATCTGGGAAAGTGTGCAGGGACACTGCTACAGCTACTGGTAGGAGAAACACCTGGAAAACTAAAGAAAACTACAGTAGAGTAAATAATTAGCAATACAATGAAACACTTTAAATACGGTTTGATTATCCATTTCTACCTAGGTACTTTACAGCAGTAAGAATCAGGCAGCCTTTGGGGGGAGGAGTCTCAAAGTATGCTTCCAAACATTTCTTTATTGTATTTTATCTTTTATTTTAGGTATCTCTTGAGTGGGTAAACCCACTGGATACAACTGTCCCTTTTCAGGAGTGACCTGGAAGCACTGTCTGGTTAAGTGACCTTTTAAGAGTCACAGAGTAAAGAGTAAATAAAGGTGTAACGAATCAAATTCTGTGCCCAGGACACAGGAAGCGGCTCACTGATACCTCAGAGTTTTAGCCCCTTGCACATGTAACATGACAGTTACAGGAGCAATCAAAATATTATGTATGCCTTGTTGTGTCTTGTGCTGTACAGCAATGTGTAATGGATGCTTACCAGCTATAACAATGGGGATATAGACAATCTTGGGAAGGGGTACATATGCTGCCTGGCCAGAAAATAGGTATGGTGCATTTTTTTTCTCAGACCATGCCATACTACCTAAAATGGAAGCTTTTGCTTTTGCCTCCAAGAAAACATTCTGCACTCCAGACTATCTCTAACTGCATCTGGTCGATAAGGAAACAAGAGTATAGAGAGTGTAACTCTCCTTACTATCGCTTTGTTCTAACTTAATGCCACAGCCAGTAGCAATGCTTTCACCCAGAATAGTCGTAGTAATTTCTCTGTTACCCCTATTGTTCGTCTCATATCTCCTCACCACCTATGACAATCAACACTACCTAGGATTCCACTACCCTACATTTCGAACTTCCACCCCATTACTACCAAATAAGTGTACACTTCATGCTTCCAATCATGCCCAACTCCTTACTCCCTACTAACTACCAACCTACTAGACCTAGATACATCAGCCCTAAAACCAGATACTATCAAAAAACTATAAACAAATTACTGAAACTCATAATCAGATTACACTATAGCCTCACAATGGATGGGGACATCCACCCAAACCCTGGTCCACCATCACCTGTTGACCCGAGTCCCCTTAGTAAATATCCTACTAGCACAGCTCCATCAAATAGACCCCCCAACTCATTCCTGGCCTGCCATCTAAACATCAAAAGCATAAACAACAAAGTCCATCACCTACACACCCTCTTAGCTGTCCATTCCCCAGATATATTGTGTTTCACAGAAACATGGCTAAAACCAACTACTAAGGACAATGAGGTACTGCCACCAGGGTACAATATACTTAGATTAGACTGGACCTCTAGGAAAGGTGGCAGGGTAGCCATACTCCAAGTCTATCCTAACTGTCTCTACAGACTCCCAACAATCACCCCAGGTCAGCAATGCAGAAATTCTGACTAACAAACTACAAATTAACAAAAATAAAAGCATAAACATTCCCTGTGTTTACATTCCCCCAGGCTTGAACACAGATACCCTTGAAGCCATCCTATATTGGTTATCCACTAATTACCCCCAAGAAACCATTGTTCTTGGAGATTTTAACATTGATTGGAACACCTGTTTCTCTGAATCTCCGACAACACATCTAAACCTTTATGGGTTTACATAGGTCATATCCTCCCCCACCAGGATCAGTAAATCCAGTAACAAAGAAAGCACCCTAGACTGGATACTCATCAATGGACATCCCCAAATGTACAAGGCAGGAACTCTGCCTGACTTAAGTGACCACAGTCTTACCTACATCATTAAGCTCAAAGCAGAGAATGCCTACCAGCCCACCTTTAAAACAATAAGAAATAAGAAATTTAACCTCACTAATTTCCAAAATGAATTTAAGGTATGCAACGAGACTGTCCTAAAACACCTTGCACTGGATGAAGCAATACTTTAACACCAATTTCCTTGCTATCCTGGACTCGCATGTGCCTGTTCGCTATATTAGGACCAAAACTAATATCGCACCCTGGCTCTCTAAAGCTACTAAATCTAGAATCGCACTAAGAAACAAAGCATGGACCACCTGGAGTGCAGCAAAATCCCCACTCAACCAACTTAGATATAGACAACTTAGGAATGATACTAAAAAAATCTATAACTCTAGATAAAAAGAACTTCTACTGCCATCTGCAACAGAAACACCAAAACCAACCACAAAAGTTTTGGGCAGGAATAAACAAACTTCTTTACCCAGGCCAAACTACCACTCCAACCTCTTCAAATTTTAAACATAAATCCCCAGATGACATTGCAAATACCTTCAATGGCTTCTTCACAGAGACTATCCAGTCTCTAGCCAGCCAACTTGCTCCCAGCTGCTCCTGTTCAAATACTGCTATACCCAATACCTAATTCTCCTTTAGCCTTCAACCTGTTCCCAACTATGGTTATCCAGGCCCTAATTAAGAAATTAAGATTGACCACTCTAGCAGCCAACCTCCTCCCTGCAGAGTATTTACAAAAAGCTGCTGACGTCATAGCATACCCTGTCTCTATCTTGATCAATAGAGCCATATCCGAAATTACTATCCCCAAGATCTGGAAAATATCCCATGTTGTACCTCTCCATAAAGGAGGCAGCTCCACTGAACTGTCTAACTTCAGACCCATAGCTATTCTGTCACCACTAGCCAAAATCATGTAAAAGTGTGTCCATAAACAACTTATGCACTATCTTACACAGAACAACCTACTGGCCAACTCTCAACATGGCTTTAGACCATTCCACAGTACCACCTATGCCCTTCTCTCTTTCTCTAATGTGATAAACCACAACCAAAACAATAACAAACTATCCTCAGCAATCTTTCTAGATCTTTCTAAGGCCTTTGATATGGCTGACCACCAACTACCTATCCATACTCTAAAGGCCATCTGCTTAGATAACCACGCTCTCCATGGTTTCAATCTTACCTGCTTGGTAGGCAACATGCAGTCCTATGGAAGGACAAGTTATCAAACCATCTACCTATCACTTTAGGAGTCCCACAGGGTTCTATACTAGGTCCCCTCCTCTTCTCTGTCTATATCAACGACCTCCACACTGTCATCCCAAACGCAGATGACTACACTCTGATCTGTTTCGCCAACTCCTCAACTAATCTACTTACATTAACACAAAATACTTTCAACACAGTTGAAAGTTGGTTCTCTAATCACCGTCTAATGTTAAATCCTAACAAAACTAAGCTGCTTCTTTTCTCCCCCACTAGTAGGTCCTCCCAACCTTCCTTCATTATAACATCAAACAGTGGCACTATTATCTCCCTGGAAGTCCAAACCAAACGTTTGGGTGTCATAGTAGACAATAACCTTAAGTTTGATATGCATGTCAATCAAACCATCAAAATCATCAATAAAAAGCTTGGCTCCTTTTATAAAATCAAGTCTTTCCTTACACCACCAGCCACAAATGCTATTGCCCGATCCCATCTGTCTACTCTTCTCTATGCCTTCTCTTTATTCACCAACTTGAACAAAAATGCTCTTAATAAACTATCCTGCTCTTACATTGCCAGATTTGCTACCAGCACGGCATACAGAACTCACCACTGTCGCAACCTAAATCTTCTAGGGTCTCTTGAACTACCTAGCCTGGTACAGTTCAACCAGCTTATAGTGGCCCATAAAGTCCTCTTCTGACCTGAAAATACACCTGCACTTAAAAACATTATTAGCCTCTACAGCAATAATGGGTCACTCCACTCATCTAGTAGACTCCTGGTTCAAACACTCAAATCCAACAACTCAGCTGGGGGCTCTGTTTTCTAACTCTGTTGGCAAAGCATGGAACCTACTCCCAGCAGAACTGACTCCAGAATCCTATCTAACCGCATTCAAAAATAACCTCAAAAAGTACTTTAAAACACACTGGTATACCCTTGCTCTAATCCTGACTAGTACCTTCTCTATAATATAAAGGCTTTACTCACAGTTGTTTTTTATATTTAATCTACCCTCTTTAGTCTTTGATTGATGACTTGTATAAACTGCTAGCGTAATCCTGAGACTGTAAGCTGTATGTAATAAGTATCTACTATATGTAGAAGCTGCCTGCTTGAGCTGTGTCTCTTACCTGTATGTATTGCACCAACTTGCTTGTTTGTTTTTTCTCTGTGCTTGCTTTGGAGCTTTTCTCCCCGGGCTTCCACTGAAAATGGACATGTATCCCATCAGACTATCCCGGTCAACAAATGTAAACGAATAAATAAATAAATAACATGACTAGGCTTGTAAGAGCCCCAGGGCCATTAGCCTAGTAACCTCCTACGATCCTATTACAACCTCACCCCACTGTGAACATCACTGTATCGCTCTAGAAAAAGACAAATGGTTACCCATAAAACAAAGATCTAATCTATTTTTAGGACTCCAATTCTACAAACTACTCCAACTCCACACATTTACTTCCCTTGCACTAGACTTCATGAAATAACCTCCTCATACAACCTGAGACAGTATCCACAAGCCACCCCAACTCTCATTACCTCTAGAACCAAACCCCACAGCACTGCATGTGCTTTGTCCTCTCAGGCACCTACTCTTTGACAAGCTCTCCCCATCAACATTAAGGAAACCAACACTTATTCCAAATTTAGAATGCAGCCTAAAAAGCACTGCTTTATCCAAGCCAAATGCTCCTGCTTCAACACAGGACTCATCACATAACCCATCTCCTTTCCAAGTTGCTTCTCTTCTCTCAATACAATGAAGATTGACCCACTTTAGAAACTAATGTATATATTGTACATTTCGGGTTTTTCTATGCCATTAGCCTGAAGTATTCTGTTATTGCTTAACATTTTTGTGCTTTTTGTTTGTGAAACGTCTTGTATTTCACCCAGGCTGAGCCTGAAATTGTTCAATATTGATCAGTACACTACCCCGGTAAACAAACTTAAACAAATACATAAACAAACTTGTCTATTCCCTTTTGTACTCAAAAATTTTAATAAGGAAATGGTTCTGCAGCATCATCCTAGCAGGAAAATTGGTTGTTTTCAGGGTGATGTAATAGCCTAATTAATATAAACAGAATTTATCAAAGCTAACTACTTTTTATTTAGTTAGTTTTACTTCTTATGTTTTAAGTGGCTTATAAGCAAATAACCAGCAACAAATGGACAAAATAAAAATAACATATTATACAATAAAACAATGTGTGTGATAAATGTATACAACATATAAAATAAAAATGATACAGGCAAAAAAAAGTTAAAAATGAGAAATAAACAATACATTAATTGAGAATTATGATTTTGAGCCAGAAGAATTAATACAGTCCTGTGTCTAACAATTGTAAATAAATAATATTTCTACTAAGAAATCATGATTTTGAGCCAGAGCAATTCAGAGTCCTGAGAATAACTAGGTTAATCCCAAGTCATAGTCTCATTTGTTCATTTACAGCTGAGATGAAGAGCTCCACACTAAAAGCAGAGGTACCATTTTATTAAAGCATCCAAGCAAACATCCTCCAGTTCAGCTATGTAAAAGGCATGCTGATGAAACGGAAATGTGAACAGAGAAGCATAGAGCTATCAGCAATACCTTGCCTGAAGCAGCTTACCACAAACTGTGTTCCGCACTCTGATATTAGAGCAGTCTCGGAGTCTGAATGTTAGGTGCTTTTATAGGGGCATGGCTTCCTTGGCTGTCGAACTGTATGATGGGTTTCTCCTGAAACTGGGGTCATTTTACATTTCTGCTCTTTTTTTTTTTTTTTTTTTTTTTTTACAACTTTTTAAAAAATAATTTACTTTTTGAATTCTTATGCATGTAAAAATCAGTGATGTTCCACAAAGTACTCTTTTTTGAGAAGGTATACATCTGTATTCTGATGAGAATTTCAGCTGATGTCATTACATCTACTTTGAATAATAATTATAACATCTTTTGCAACCTTTCAGGACCTGTTCTGCAGCAGTAATCATAAAGAGTTGATAAATCAATAAAGTGTGTGCCCTCTTTTAAGCCCTTTTATTTTTGCTTGCATGGATAATTAACATCTTTGATATCAATGAATTGGAGCCAAATGATTTCTTCAGCAAAAATAAATTACACACCATTTAACAGCTTTTAGATAAATTAAGAAAACAACATAAAACATATAAATAACATCTGGTCCCAACTAAATGGACATACGAAATATCCCAATAATCAAATCCAATTCCTGCACAACAAATTCTTCATCCTTCTCTGCTCCTCCATCATCCTGTGTGTTACTGGTAATTCATACAAATGTCTTTCTGCAAAAAAAAAAAAAAACACTTTCCTTGTCATATATGTCCTACCTATGTACCTACACTTCTGCCTAAAACTTCCAGCTTGATCTTCTCTTGTTAGTAATCACCCATTTCGTGCCTTGTTATCATGATCTCTTCCCTTCAGCTTGAGGGTCCTGGGTTCAGTAAGAGTTTCCACTCACTGTGCTGAGTTTGGCTGTACACCTTGTGTTTATGGCTACTCCCATTTCCTCTCACCACTTACGTTGGTTGACGTGCTACACTAAACTGCCCACACATATACTCAATAATTCATAAAATACTGAAACAGCGGGTTGACTGTATAAAAACTTAAGGATGAACTGTAAGCACTTTTGCCCAAGATTTGCATTGATTTTTTTCAGACTGATTGCAACTGTTGGATAAAAGCACTTAGTGTGTATCATTATGTATCTGACTCGCTGTTTTTTCATTTCTTTTTCCTTTACTATTAAAGCACAAACTGGAGAAACTGCCTTTTAAGTATATTTGTGTTTGATATATATATGTGTGAATATGTAGATAGATTTTTATAGAGTGTCACTGTTTTGTTTGAGATCACTTTTGTTTAATTTGATTTATGAAGATTAATCCTCTAATTGCTGCAGGTCATTAGTGAACTGTGGCTGGTACAACTTCCTCTTCTTCTTTTGGCTTTTTCCTGGTTAGGGGTCACCACAGCGGATCACCTGTCCGCTCATGATTGGCAGTGGAGTTTCACAGTGTCAAGTTGCCAGCCTGGCGCCCAACCTTCCACAGAAGGCGCACACACTCACACCTAGGGCCAATTTGGAGTGTCCAGTCCACCTACAGCATGTCTTTGGGATGTGGGAGGAAACCAGAGCACCCGGAGGAAACCCACGTGACCACAGGGAGGACATGCAGACTCCGCACAGAAGGCATTGCAGTAAAAGTGAATGGCTGTGTTCCAGTCACTTACGCTGTGAAGTTTTGATATTGTGCGCGGTATTTCTGAGATTGGTGGACAGTAAGGAAGGAAATTTGTCCTTTCTCCACTGTAATGTGATCTTACAGTTGATTTTATATATTTATATATATATATATATATATATATATATATATATATATATAGATAGATAGATAAAGATGCACAAACACACACACAGTTGAAATACAACCCCCAGGTATGCATATACACACATATATATATGGTTGCAGTAAACAATTTCAAATGTGTACTCCATTGATAAGAGTTTATACAGAAATTTCTGCTTCTCATTTGCTGTGTGGGATGTACTTGTGGTTGTGGTAAGTGTGTTGTCTGTAATGTTGAAATTTTCAGCTATACTGAAAGTTTCAGTATTTGGAGGTGGCAGTGTGTGTGTGTGTGTGTGTGTGTGTGTGTGTGTGTGTGTGTGTGTGAGTATTTGTGTACTAGGATACATGCACTAAGGGCTAGGTTAGGGGTTAATTTTGTGAATGTGTGATGGTGCACTTGAAGTGTATGTGTCTTTTGTCGTGGTACTGTTATAGAAAGGGATTTTGGTAAAGTATTGCTCAGGGGTAGCAGCAGTGTTAGGGTTAGCACACATGAGTAAGGGAGTACAAGGAGGCTTTTTGTTTTCCAAACCTCTGCTGCTACATGAACCCACACAGATAACTTTGCTTCTCCTTATGAGTAAAGGGGCACATGCAGACTTTCATCTCTAGTTTCTCTAACTGCTCTGTAGTTACTGTCTTCTTACCACACCGATAAGTAAAATATGGATCTGTCTGCGGTGGTGGTGCTGCAGTAGCATTGTCGCCTCACAGTAAGATGTTGTCCTGTTTGATTCTCAGCTAAAGCGTCTTCTGTGTGGAGACATGCGTGAATGGGAATACCTTCGTTGAAGGTTGTGCATCAGAGCTGGCAACTCAGTACGTAAAAATCTACTGCCAATCATTAGGGGACTGGAGTTCCGCTGTGGCGACCCCTAACCGGGAAAAGCCAAAAGATACAACAACTTCTTAACAAAGCATTTTGCCAAAACTCAGCAACAAAACTGTTAGCACTTCTGATGTTCATATTTCATCTTGGCTCAGCTTAAAAGTAGTACATTTAAAATGTTCTTACAATATAAATATCTCCTTTATAAATAACATATTACTAAAGAAAGCTTTGTAAAAACTTTTCCATGCATTGTGTGGTTGTCAAATATTAGCCAATCAACAAGAAGCCCACAACAATCTCCCTCCATTACAAACATCTCCCCACAATTACCTTAGTTTTAAAGAGGAACACATATATCAGCCTGTGCATTAATGCAGTCATTTTAAAAACAAAATTCAGCATCTTGCTCTGTGTAATATCACAATTTTACCTCCTTATACAAACATCTACCAAAAATCCAAATGCATTCCGGAGCTACTATCAATTACGGTTGCTGCAGGCCTATACCAAATCCTACAGTTTTTAGGTATGGGATTGTTTGAACCTTTGTTCCCCTCTGCACCATGCACTAACTCAGCAGAAGAATAATCCATATGATCAGAGATGGTTTTATCTAACAATGCATGTGTTTCTGCATGGCCACCTTATCTTAAGACCTTTGGCCTACAGCCACAGCCTAATTTCCTTATCTGCACTTTCACTGGTTTCTCTTTCTTTATCTGACTTCTCCAGCTATTTATCTTAAATCTGAAGAGTTGCTTCCATATCCCCTTGTGCTTTTGCTAGTACCTTTATGTTGAGAAACTGTATTCCATTCCTTCACAATCACTACATTTTGTACTATCCTCTCCAACATCCACCCCACTACTTACCTGAAAGCACAACTATTGTAACTGTAAACCTGCCATGCAGACAATGGGCTGACAGATAAAGCTGGACATGCCAGTTTGTTTCCATTGCCTTTTTTAGCAGGAAGCAGAAATGTCTATTGGACATCTAGAACTTAGACTGTCTGTAGATCAGTTCAGTAACAAGATAATGACTGACAAACATAAAACACAATTCTTCAGCCTCCTGCTTAAAAAGACATAACTGGCAAGTGATGTGGTTCTCTATTTGTTAGTAGAAATTACCTTAATTCCCTATACCCTATGAAAAACCAACTGGACTTTCTGACTGCCACAGATACTTTCAATAATACACACATTGTCTTAGGCCAAGAAATCCAAACAGTGAAGCTAATATACTTTTTCATAAATAAGTAGAAACTCTGACACTATCAAACTTTTTTAAAACATACATGGATATATACCCACTAGTTCCTTCAGGGATTACAAAGACTTACAATTCACTATGTACTGTATCTCCCCAGAAATATAAATGTGAATTATTGCAAAACATACCCTGGAGAAGAAATGAGAGAGACTGTAACATTATTATTTTTACTGTAAAATATATGATATTAGTTCTTAAAAACTTCACACATTAGAAGCAAACCACTCTAACATCATTGCAATGCTAGGAAGTAATTTCTTTATTTTCTTTAGCCTGCTGTAGCTTACACAGTGCAAAATAGACACTACACCATTTTAGTGGACTGCAATTGGCCAATACAGGCTACAGGATATGGGCATTAATATAGTCTGTATATTTCAAGGACAAAAATCTCTGAAGTTTCTGTCAGGCAGTTGTCACAGAAGATTGAGCTGTGAAAGAGCTGCTTTCTGTCATCAAGGGCCTTATTCCCTCAGTGCAACCATCTACTGTGGACCTCTGATCAAGACACTGAACCAGACAGAACTCTGGGGCAATTGGACTATGCTCTTCAATAGCCCCCTTAACTGCATGCCTAGTAAATACCTATAAACCTATGGACGGTGTTTAGCTTAAAATTTTGAAAACGGTAATGCTCTATCTCCAGTGTGATATCAGAATTAAGCACAGTAAGCTGCACTTGATACAAATTTTAAAGAACAGTATTTTTTACTGTTACATCTGGAGGTGCTATTGTTTTTTCCCACAGATGTTTAAATTGTATTTACATAATATGAGTAGGTGTAATGTGTAGAAAGAACAGTTGTGTAAAGTCTTACCATAACAGTAGATGTCCTTTCCTTCACTGTTGCAGTATCCCTTACATCTGGGATTCCCTGCCTCAGGTAGCCCGACGTCTGGCCAGTATACAAAAGCCTTAGGTTGCTTTAAGCTATGTCATACACCACACATATGCTCCTTGCATAGCCTAGGGTATAAAGGTGATGTCTGGATGTATCATCCTCAGAACTGATCACCTCACCCCAGTAGGAATGGCAGTCCAAGGAAAATCAAGAGATAACTAGTACATCTAGAAGAGAAATGGACCAGGGGTTGGAGGAAGTGAGTGAATACTGCAACACTGAAGGGAAGGACATCTACCATTATGGTAAGATTTTATACAACTGTAATATGTCCTTCCATTCATGTACTGCAGTATTCCTTACATCTGGGAGAGTGCCAAAGCTCAAGAAAAAACTTGGGAGGAGGAAGGACCAGCAGAGCTCTCAGAAAAGTCATGAAGGATGGCCATAGCAAAACCAGCTCTAGCTCTGAAGATTCAATCCAACTTGTACTGATTGGTAAAGTATGCACAGAAGTCCATGTAGATGCCTCAAGAATAGAGTTAGTATCCAAACCCTTGAAAAAAGCATCGGAAGACCCCACAGCCCTAGAAGAATAAACATTTACAGAGGAAGGAAGGCTCTTACCATGAAAAGAATAACAAAAATAAATAGCCTTTGAGATGCAAGACAAAATAGTTTGCTTGGATATAGCCAATCCTAGGGAACTAGGATGAAAAGAAACAAACAACTTATGAGATTTGCTAACAGACTTAAGTCTTATCCATATAAAATCTGAGTTGTCTATGCACATCCAAAGCATGCAGCACCCTCTCACTGGCAGATTGCGGAGAGGGGAAAAAATTAGGTAAATGAATAGAGTGATTAAGTGACAACACATTAACCTCCTTGGGCATAAAAGAAGGATTAGTATGCAAGACACCCTTTCCTTATGAAACACCAAAGAGGACAAGCCATAAGGGCATGAAACTAAGACACCTGTCTGGCACAAAGTAAGGACACACAAAAGAACAGTCTTCCAAGAGCAATGTTGCAAGGAAGCGGAAGCAGCAGGCCCCAAATGAGCCTGAGTTAACTTCTCAAAAACAAAATTAAGATCCCAGGGAGGAGAAGGAACAGGCTTCCTGGACGGCCTAATAAGAAGGATGCCATTAAGGAATTATTTAGCTTCAAATCTAAAGGTTAAAGGAGGGGACAAAGGCAGAGAAGCAGAAATAGCTGATAAATGGGCCTCAACAGAAGAGTAGGCCAAACCAGTATTGAGCAGTTCACACTAATAAGAAAGAACCAGATGAACATCCACAGTAAGTGGATTCAGGTTACGAGAGAGACACCAAATAGAAAACCTCTTTCATTTGGATAAGTAGGATTTCCTAGTATTGGGTTTCCTGGCCTCCTGCAGGACCCTAAGTACGTCTTCAGAAAAAAGATGTCTACATGGAATCAAAATCCTATCACACACAGTGCCAGTTGAAGAGTGGACAGGTGGGGATGGATGAGAGATCTCTTATCTTGTGTGAGTAGGTCCACCCTGTTAGGTAACTTGTGATGACCACCCTTGACTAAATGCAGAAGAAGAGGGAACCAATGCTATCTTGGCCAAAAGGGAGTCATCAACAAGACTTTGGGAGTATCCTGTTTAATTTTGAACAGGACTTTTGGAGTGAGGGGAATAGGAGGGAATACATAAAGAAACATCCCTTTCCAAGAAAAAGAGATATCAGATGCACTTGGAATAAAGAGAGGTTATTGAACAACCTGTCTTTTTGTACGGGATCTTGTCCCCCCCCATTTGTTTAAATACCACATCACTGTGGTGTTGTTTGTAAATACCTTGAGAGGTAAGGTTACCACCTATCTGCTTTTTTCCTGGACTATCTGGAAATCAAACAAATTGTTCTGTAGTTCAGAAATCACTGTACAAACTCCAGTATTCTGTTTCAAAAAAAGAAACAGACTATCGGAGTTTGTTAAATCGCCTGATTTACTATACTTTTTTTTTTTTTTTTTACAAAAAAGCATAGTAATATGTCAGAAAGAAGACATCAAGAATGTAAAAGAGGGTGTACCCCATTGGCTAATATCATGATGATGTTATGTAATGGGCAGGAAGTGGGCATTAGAGAGGTGTAAATGGGTGGGTTATGGACAGTGCAAGGAGTAAGGTCTTGGTCCGGTTTTAGCCACAATGAAAGGTGGCAACCCTATTGAGAGATCCCCGGGAGAAAAGAGGATGAAAAGCCTGAAGAGAAAGCAGAAGGGCTCCCTTTGACACTGATGTGCTCTTTCTGTTGAAAAGGTGATCACACCCCCTGCACTTTTAGGGAGCCAGAAGTTGCTCCCCATCCAATGCCTGAAGCATATGTGAACAGTTCCTGAGAGGGAAGAGGGGGATGAAAAGGGAGCCCTGGATTTTAGCACAACTGCTGGGTCCACCCCTGAAGTTCCTTCTTGAGACGAGGTAGAAGAGGAACTACAAATTCTAGAGGATGTGCATGCTGAAGCCAAACTGACTTCAAGCACCATTGAAACTTCCTCGTGTAGTTTGGCCACAGGGAGTATAGGAATGGGGGACGCCATGAAACCCAGAGCTCTCAGAAACTCCCTGGCTGTAATGGAGCCCAGAGGAAGAAGAGTTCAAAGAAGCAAATGAGAGTTAAGACCTTGGGAGGAGGCAGGGATGCCAGCATAGGCATCATCTGAATCCTGCAACCCAGAAAAACATGATTCTGAGAAGGAGTCAAAGACTTTTTGAAGTTTATTGTGAACTGCAGGATCTGAAGAAGGGAAATGGAAAAATTAAGATTTTGCAAAAGAATCTCTGGAAAGGAGGCCCGAATCAGCAGGTCTTCCAAGTAAGAAAATTCTTGGATCTCCTGAAGCCTGCAAAAAGCAATCACAGGAGTGTGGCACTGGGTGAATACCCTTGGGGCAGCAGAAAGGCCAAAGGGCAAAGCAGAGAACTGAAAATGCCAGGAAGCAACAGAGAAATGCAAAAGCTTCCTGAAAAGGGGATGGATTGGAATATGGAGATAAGCATCCTTGAGATCCAAAGACACCATATAAGCCACAGGAAGCAAAAGAGGGAACAGAGTCTGAAGGAACAGCATTCAAAAATTGGGGACCTTCAGAAAACGTGTTGAGATGGGAGAGGTCTAGAATAGGTCTCCAAGTACCCTTTTTTCTGTGTACTAGAAGCATCCTACAGTAAAACCTCCTCCCCCTTCAGGACACAGGCACCTTGGGAATAGTACCCTGAGTCAAAAGGTCTCAAGCTACCTCTGGGAAAAAGGGAAGTTGTTCCAGAGGAGGCTGAGGAATGCCCATAAAAGGGGGATGGGATTTCCACACCATGAAATACCCCTGATGAATAATGGACAGAACCCATGAATGCTGAATAATCTGAAGCCAAACAGGAAGAGAGACAGAAAGGCAAAGAGAAAGAGGAAAATGGCTGGGAAGAGATGGATAGTCATACAGCACCTGGTTTATCTGGAAAGGAAGACTTCTGAGTCCCTAAGGTCTGGGTAGCCTTAGCAGGAGGAGTCCACTTGCTACTCTTTTTACCTTTAGGAGAAAGGCGACATTGCCTGTGAAAAAGGCAGGCTTATTGGGGTAGTTCCTCAGAAATTTAGGAACAAGAGCAACAAACACGTTTGAGTTCCTGTAAGGCCTTCCCCTTATTCTGAAGGGACATGAACAAATCAGCAGCAGCTTCCCCAAACGGGTGTTTATTATCAAGAGGGGCATCCATCAATTTAGCCTTGATGTCATCTGGCAATGGTTGAAGGCGAAGCCAAGAATACTTTCTCATCACTGACCCAAAAAGCAGCAGCCCAAGAAAAAGCATCTGCTGCATCATAACTACATTTGATGGAATGACAAACCATCTGTGAGTTAGTCCCTAACAGGGAAAGAGCAGAAGTTTTTCCCTCAGAGTCTGTAAGATCATAAATAACCTGACAAGCCTGAGATAGAAGAGACAACACATACCCAGACATATGGTTCTGATAATTAATAGCCCTACAAGCTAGGGTAGCCGAGGTGTAAACCTTCTTACCTAGCCTGTCCATGGTTTTGATGTCTTTACCAAAAGGCAGTAATTTGGGTGAAGGAAGCAATTGAGAGGGTTTATCAGAGGCTACAGACACCAGTGAGCGGTCAGCAGCAGAACACTTGTACAAAACATTACAGTCCTCAGACACCCTATAAAACATATCAGGCTTCTTGGGAGCAGGGGGCAAAGGATTAGGGGCTTAGAGGCATTGGAAAATGCATCTAACAAAGCAGCCAAAACAGGAGGAATAGCAGAAGGTTTTGGAGATTCCATCTGCAGCAACTCATAGTACCTCTTATGGATTTCAAAGTCTTTAGCACAATCCCATCCCATTTAAAAAAAACTCCATCATGCTGGAGACTGTGTCCCCAAAAGAAATTTCTTCAAAATGAATGTTAGGATTGGTAGATTCCTTTTCCTCTGACCTATAGTCCAAAGAAGAAGGAATTTGGGAAGAATAAGCAAGGGATTCCTCATCAGAATCTGACTCCTGCTCAAGAGAAATTTTGTTCCCTGGGTCTTTTAAGTGGAGTAGAAGACCAAGGGGGAGCTGGAACAGAAACCCTCTGAGGAGGCTTTACTGCCATCAAAACATTAAATAAACCCTGAGTGAAGGCTTGCAACTCACTCTGTGGATCTCTAGGAGCAGGACAGACATGTTTAGTTTTCTGTTTTTTCTTTAATGGGATGTCTGCCCTGTAGAATTTTGAAGGCTCTGACCCAGGACAGCAATCAATAACAGTACTAGGGACTTCTTCCCTAACTAAAATCTGAGGAAAACCCATAGGCCCCTCAGAAATATTCAGCCATGGTTCCCCCTCAATGTCTGAAATGGACGTCTGCAAAAACCTCATCAGACGTGGTGAAAGCTACTAGCCTCCAACCCAGTTGGGGCAGAGGAATCCAGCAACAAAGCTGAGTGAACTTCCAGGTTCTCACTCACCTTGGGAGGAACATCTGGCAAAAGCTGGACAGTGGAAGCTTCTGAGCAAGGATTCTTAACCTTCTTCTTCCCTGATGGCTGACCCTCGGGGACGAAAGTTCCTTCCATAGTGTTGTTAGTGAGAAGCTTAAGTCACAGATTCTTCAGATACAGTGCTAAGGAAGAAAACCTACCATGAAAAGTCTTTGGTACAAAAGCCTGATAAATGGAACAGGAAATATGGTTGTGTGAGGTGCCAAAACAAAATAAACACTGTTTGTGGTGGTCTTTATGGGGAATCTGTCCCCTGTATTGGCATTTACCCTTCCTAGATGACATGAAACCTCAGAAGCAACCAAAAGATAAGAAACAAATGAAACCCCAATGGGGCACTTACCTGCAATGGATCAGAAGCCAGCAAACAGGATGTAGGCATTCAGACTGATGATCAAGAGATGCGTTCTGACTGGTGACAAAGAAGTTCTGAGGATGGTATGTCTAAATGTCACCTTTATGCCCTATGCTTTGCGAGGAGCATACATGTGATGTACGGAGTACCTTAAAGCAACCTAAGGCTTTTCTTTACTGGCTGGACATTGGGTTACCCGCGGCAGAGAATCCCAAATGTAAGGAATATTGCAACACATGAATGGAAGGACATTAACATATTGTCTAGAGTTCACCCTCTCTTAACAATCAGGACTTTGATCTCGCAGATTACAACAAATCAGGTGGAGTCATTCTGTAAATGCCAGGTCACCTATCTGCTGGGTAGCAATTACAGAAGTCTCAGTATAGATATTTTTGTAAGGGACTTGAACAGATACTTCATATCAACAACTACAGTGATGCTGTTCAGCATATCCAGCAAATCAAAGTTGTCTCAAAAATATGCAAACACTTTCTATCATCTCCTGTCAAAAGTTACATTTTAGTTCTTCATCGTGTTTTTCTTTTCAGTCAACAACATATGTGGCCAGTATAAGAAAAGTTATTGCAGATAATGACAACACTATGTTTAGCACCGTCATGCATTCAGCAGGTTTTATTCTTTGCAACAACAACACACAGCTGTGTTTTCTGGTTCAATAGCACATTGACAACACAAACTTTGGTCCCAAGGGGGGGATGTCACATTACAGTTCAGTGATCAGACCACAAAGATTATGATGCCCTTCATCTACAAAGGCACAAAGCAGAGCAATCTGTCAATTTTAATTAACGTTTATCTTTGTACACCACAACAGCAGACCGGCTTTGGCAATTTTGTAATTTTATCAGTACAATGGCAACATAAATATATTTATTCACTAGCTTTAACTATTATGAAGTTCTCCTGTACATGCATTTCTCATTCCACTTGGTGCTAATTATGCAGTGAGAGAATTACTTCAACAATCATTCACCAATAAAGGCAGACCTCAAATGTGTTTCTGTCTTTGCAGCAAACAAAAAGTGCAATTACTAGTTACAATGTTCACATCATATAAGTGTTGTTTATTCAAACTGTAGGAAGGATTTACTATCAAACTGTACTTTTACAAAACATGGTTAGCATAAGTTTGCAGGCAATGATTAAAAATACTAATGTATGCATGCATGAATATTCACACAAAATATTTTGTAAAGTTTTTTTTTCTCACAGTTTTTATACCAGGTAGTCAAGACAGGCTTATAATAAGCTGCATGTAATAAACAACAAAGAAAATGCATGTTGTTTGCCCAAAGGTGATTTCATAAATGGAAGAACATCATGCTCTAAGAAGCAGAAATAACAAATCAGTTTTCACTGTATTAGAGAATTAGTGAGAGAATTCTTCACTGTGGGTCTATGGTTAGAATATCCATTCAGTCTTTCAATCTGGATACATTTCTGTGAAGCTGCCATGATTGCAACCATGCACACCCTCCAGCGGCATATGCCAAGTCACTGTGTTTGCACAAAGAGAGCACATCTAGTCAACCGGGTCTATGTTTGTGCATCAAATATGAATTACATTTGAATGCCTTATAACTGAACGTTAAACATCGAAATGTTACACAACCAAAAATGCTTAACATTGCAAAATAATTCATCGAATTGCCATAGTTGGCTAACAACCAGAAAGTACCCCAATGCATAAGGTAAGTGAAGGATGCTTTTTTAAAAATGTTCCCTATTCCCCACTGTAGTGCAATCTCAAATTTGGTATATATAGTTAGGGTGGATGTGGGGGGCTTCACCTCCACCTTGGTTGATTATGTTTGCGATGTTGGGTTACTATGGCCATTCGATGAATTATTTTTCAGTGTTAAGCACTTTTGGTAGCTTAAAGTTTCGTTGTTTAATGTTAGATTATAAGGGGTTCGCTGTAATTCATATTTAATATGTGAACATAGATCCTAGCCAATCAGCCAACAAGTTCATCCCCAACCACTGAGAGGGCACATTGCTGCAAAGCAAGATGAAACAATGAATGCTATTTACGCCGTACAAGGATATATAAAAATATGTATTTACCATTCTTGAAAGCATTCCTTTTCAGAGCCTCCCATCATGAAGGCAGGAGGTGTAAGATGGTCAAAAGAGTTGCTCTCAGTGTAAGTCTGCCCTTTTCTGAAAGACTTGCTCTCAGTGTAAGTGACTTTCTTTAGCAGGGGCCATATTCCAAAAGACATACTTCAGCTATGTTCTCCCAACTTCTGTTTGCTTTTGCATAAGTAGAAATTATTGATATCACATTAGACATACATATTCAAGTTGATCAACGTTTGAGAACACCAAAGCTACTCTAGGTTCACCCTCATATTATCACCTCATCTCCTTTTATCATCTGCTGCCAAGATCTCAGTTCTTCTTTCCTTCTTTTACAGATGCTGAATACATTCTTTCCGTGTTTCTTATTACCGAATATAGTATAACCAGAAAAGCTCATCCAGACTCTGCTACACTTTGCTGAGAAGGAAAGGTTAGTTTGCTTTTATTTTTTATATTTTGTATATTTTAAATACTGTAGTTTGTTTTCTTTACCTTGTGTTGTACTTGCATTCTGCTTTAACAGCATATTAAAACTTCAAAAGAGACCACCGCTCTCTCTCTCTTCTGAGTCAGGCAGAATTTCCCACCCTTCCACCCAGTCACAGTTTTCTTGTTAAATACCACTGTCTTTCTAGTTGCCTGCCTCTTATGTTAATCTGACCATATATCTCATTTCCTCTCTACTTTCACTGGCTTGTGTGAGTAATCACTAAATCAAAAAACCCTCCCCTTCAACTATTTAAATTTATTGGCCATCCTACTGTATTCCATAGTACCAGAATACAAAAGTGACCACCCCTTTCAACCCATCTTGCTGTTTTAAAAATAGTAACTCTCCACTAAACCTTAACTTTTTAAACAGGTAAAACTTAAGTTACCTACTTTCATGTCTAACTTCTCTAGTGCACACTGCAGTGTGCATTTTTTTTTCATCTTACCTTTAAGCATCCCTTTGACTAGCACTTTCTCTAATACCTGCTGGAAAGCACTAGGAAGCCTTAAACTGGTTCAAGCACTCAACTCTCCTTGTTAATAAGAAGAAAATAATAGTAGGCACTAAACAGCCTATAATTGCAAAGTACCTTGCTAAGGTAAGAAAAAACAGCTCCTGTACTTTCCAAAAAAAAAAAAAAAAAAAAAAAAAAAAAAAGCACCAAACCAGGCATGTCCAAGGGTCAGCTTCCGGTGATTTCTCCTGTCCACCTGGTGAATCTGGGCATACTGGGGCAATGCAGCAATTGCCTCATGTACACAGACAACCCTCTCCTCCTACCATCCAACACTACAACCTATGAGAGATGCACTTACATAGCCAAAATGGAAGCAAAGCTCTCTCCACCCAAGATTGTGCTAGACAGTTAAGAGGAGAAGGTTAACACCCACACTACACCTCAAGCAACACATAGCCCTTCTAAACCCACACCATCAACACCCACATATAGCAACACTAAATCCACATATGCAGAGGCCCTTAACTGTAACCTGCCCAAGCAACAAGGACCTCTGAAGCTGAAATGCAAACAAACACCAGTCACAACCAAAGTGTCACATAGTTCACAACACCTGTGTGCCACCCAGCAACAGCCCCTAAGGCAAGACAATGTACCTAACACTTTAGTCATAGGTGACTCTATAGACCGGCACACTGATGTCCCTCTCACCAGGTTGAAGAAGGAGAAAATTACAGTCAGCTGCCTGTCGGGTGCCAGGATCCGCCACATAACGCATGAACTCAAGTCACTCCACAACAAGTACAAATATGACTCTGTCATTGTCCATGTTGAAGTGAATGACTTGAGGCGTACCTCCTTGGACTACATGAAAAGAAACATGGAAGAGCTCTTGGATCATGTGGCCCAGGCAGGTATGACCCTAGCCCTGAGTAGCATCCTGCCTTCGCCCAGAATTATACCACAATATAAGGACAAAATGATTGACCTCAACAATTGGCTAAGCTTCTGGTGTCATTCAAAGAGGATCCAGTATCTGTCTGCCTGGGATGACATGATTGACAGACCACGATGCTTTGCCAGAGATGGTCTGCATCTGTCGCCCCTGGGATTCAGGTTACTGGCTAAGGCTCCTGCCATCCCTATAGTGCCTTTTTTAGGCAAAGTTCAAAGGACAAAACCACCACCGTAACAGGTACAAGCATGCAAAATTTGAAGGTAATGCTACTCAATGCTAGAAGTCTAAACCTCAAAATGCACTCTCTCAAGACACTCCTAAAAATGGAGAACATCAATATTTGTGCAGTAACTGAGACCTGGTTCAAGGCTCCAGAGAGCACCCCTGCAGTACTAGGCTACAACTCTTACCACACTTTTCGGCCACCAAAGCAGGACCAAAACACTAAAGGTGGAGGAGTGTCAATATTCACCAAGAATATTCACACCACCAGGCTAGTTGCCCAACACAATGCGTCTGAAATTCTCCAGGTGCAACTAACACTAGGTAAGACTGCAATCCAAACTGTAGCTTGCTACAGATCCCCCACCATACCCCAAGATTCTCACTACACCTTTCTAAACATACTGGAAAATATTAAGTTAGAACCAAACACCCTAATACTGGGTGATTTTAACTACCCTGCCATTAACTGCGAAAACTACTCATGTACCAACACCTTTGCCCAACAGTTCTTGGAATTCATAAATTCCAACGCCCTGGATCAACTAATCCATAGTCCCACCAGGAGCTCCAATATCCTAGACCTGGTCATTACCAACATGGGAAATCGATGCTCCACACCTATGGTCACCCCCTCGTTAGTCAGGTCTGACCATAAGCTAATCACCCTTAACATTCACATCCCACCCCCCCCCAGTAAGGAAACCTCCATAAAAAACTTCTCCAAAGCCAACTTCATGCTGCTCAAGTCAGAAGTGACAAACTTCATGACACCCATGCATACAGGAGCTGAAAATTCAACTGCTGAATCCTACACTAAGGCACTGTACGAGCACATCCACTCATGCATAAATTGTGCCATCCCAAATAGAACCCAAATGCTCTCATCCAAAAAAAAGAAGCCAATCTGGTGGTCCCCTGCCATAAACAAACTTTACAACAAAAGGAAGAAACTGTTGCAGAAAAAAGCAAAATCCCAGGATGCAAAAAGTTCCTTACCAGCCTCAGTAAGAAACTGAGATCCCTCATAAAATCCTCCAAAGCTAGTTATGAAAATAAAATTGCCAAAGATTCCAAAGACAACCACAAGTCATTCTATAACTATGTCAAGAATCTAAATGGCAATGCTCAGATCTGCTCTGAGCTAAAACAGAATGGTATTAAATATACTGATCCCAAGGATATTGCCAATATCCTGGCAGATCGATTCAGTGCCAACTTCACCCCCTTCTCACCCTCAGATTGCAAAATTCTGGTAATAACGGCCACACAGGTAAAAAACGCACTCTCCAAAGCTAAGAATACAGCATCCATGGGACCAGATGACATCCCGGGCTGTGTACTACATGAACTACAAT
Organism: Protopterus annectens; assembly: GCF_019279795.1. Taxonomy (NCBI): domain Eukaryota; kingdom Metazoa; phylum Chordata; order Ceratodontiformes; family Protopteridae; genus Protopterus; species Protopterus annectens. The sequence continues at coordinate 471,221,274 of NC_056732.1, read as the reverse complement.
ATGAACTGGCACCTCACCTAAGTTTCATGTTTAATCATAGCCTCACCTCAGATTTTGTGCCCACTGAGTGGCACAGAGCTACAGTTATCCCACTCCACAAAGGGGGATCCACCTTGGATCCTGGAAACTACCGTCCCTTCAGTCTGACAAGCCTTATCTGCAAGGCCATGCAGCGTATTGTCATGGAACTTATAAACAAAGACATTGGCAACCTTCAAACACTGGACCCCACCCTGTTTGGGTTCGTGAAGGGTCAATCTTGTTTCCTGAACCTGATTGACTTCTTCAAATCAGTCTCCAGAGCCATGGACAAGGGTATGGTGGTCCACACAGCCTATCTAGACCTTGCCAAGGCCTTTGACACCATCCCCCACTCTGGAATCATAGATAATTTTACTAAGCTGGGCATTAATCCCTATGTCACCCAATGGGTTGCTAACTGGCTTACTGATAGAATCCACACTGTAAAAGTAGCCGACTCCAAATCCAGCTCCAGACAAGTGATAAGTGGACTACCTCAGGGTTCAGTCCTGGGACCGCTGTTGTTTGGCATCCACTTCTCTGACATACAGGCCAACACTAATGGACTCTGGATAACAAAGTTCGCAGATGTCTGAAAACTGGGAGCCATTATTGAATCCCCAAATGATGTGGATACTCTACAAAAGGGCCTTACAGAAACAGATGCTTGGTGCCAGAGCCATGGGCTCAAACTCAATGCCAAGAAATGTATAGTTATCCCCTTTGGGAAAAAACATGTATCCGTGAATTACCTTATAGGTGGCAAAGTGTGATAAGAGACTTAGGGACACAGGTGGACAGTGGTCTCACCTTCGATAACCACATCGCCACAACAGTCAGGAAATCCTTCTATGTGACACACCTCATCACTAAGGGCTTTTCATCCAGAAAAAAAGAGGTCATTGTCCCACTGTACTCATCCCTCATTAGACCCATTATAGAATACAACGCCCCATTTGGTATGTACCTCTCAAGACATCTGCAACAAGTGGAAAGGCCGCAGAAATACCTCACTAAAAGAATCACAGGCCTAAATCAGATGCCCTATGCTGAACACCTTAAAAAACTCCAGCTATACTCTGTCGCATATTGTCTGCTCAGAGGCGATCTTTGCTTAACATACAAGGCCATGTCAAACCCAGAGCTGTTGGACATGCTACACTTAAAGAAATCCCAATCCCTCAGAGCCACATGCTCCAGGGATCTAAACCTTGTCATCACGATAAACAAAACAAGCTGGAGGGATAGGTTCCTGACCCAGAGACTCCCCAGACTCTGGAATAGATTGCCCATACATGTCAAGCAGAGTGCCTCTTTGGTACTCTTCAAAAGGAACCTTGACGATTGGATGGGAGAAAGGAAATTCACCCCGGGGATCACGTCAGTCGCCCTGCTAGACAGGGTCCAGGGAAGTAAATAGTGTGGGAAGAAATAGACAAGGAATTGTTATGGCTAGGCTTGTATAGGCCCTAGGGCTGATAGGTTCATAGGTTGGTACTAGGCTATGAACCTATTGGTGTTATTCTATTTTTTCATGGTCTAACTTCCACTAACATGAAGGCTTGCTAAATAGTTGTATGTATATAAGGTTGCACATGATGTTATTTATATTCCTTTTCTAGATCTGCCCAAATGCCCGAGTATAATCTTGTTATCTCATAGGGCACTATACCCACCATACGATTCCAAAGATGTTAGTTAATCTAAATTAAATGGCCTAATTAATATGCTTCAAAATCTGGACTTCCTAAACTACCCTGTTCCTTTTTCAGTACTGTTTTTACCCATTGCACTATTTCACTTTTGTTATACCAAAGAAACTACTTAATTTTCTTTGTCCTGTTCTTCCATATCTGACCTTCTTGGTTGATACATATAAGCCTGACTTACATTAAAAACAGCAGGACCAGAAACATCTTAATCTCTTGAATCTTATTGTTGATATCCATAAATAATTCTGCATAACTTTATCTGCTTTTTTTTTACTAATTTCTTTGCAGATTTCTTTAGGTGCTTGTTCAATATCCCATTTCATTCAAATTTCCAATTTTTTCTTCTAGTCATAAATCCACAAAAAGGGTAAGTTGACTAAAATATCATGTGTTGGGGCATAGCTCATTATTATAGCCTTTGTGTTTGCTTCTTTTACTTTCTATCCTCCTATACTATTGAAATATTTCACTTTACTAAATATAATTTTTATACCATATCTCAAGATTAGTAACACATAATATTATGTCATCTGCAAAACATGCTATTTTTAATTACTATTTCTCCATTTGAATCAAATTGTGGTTAATTGTGTTATGTCTTTGGCCAATGGCTCAAAATATAAAGCAAACAGTAACGGTGAAAATGGCCATCCCATTCTAGTTCCTCTTGTAGTCATGATTCAGAACTGAAATCCATCTATGCAACCTTGTATCACTTGGATCTTTCCTTCTTCCTTTGTGATAACTACCACTGCTGCTTGTTTCCTAGTGAAAGGCACACTCCCTCCCAGAAAAAATATTGCTGAACAGTACTAGACAGACTGTTATCTCCTGTCCCTTCTTTTTCCACAGTTCTGCTTTCTCATTGCTTCTTTACTTTCAATTTCCTTTATTTTTATGTTAATATCCCTTTTTCTACTTCTGCTAACTGAGGGAGTTGTAGTCATCTCATGTATGTTACCATTTCCTGTGTGTGTTGCTCTCTATCCCTGCATCTTCTCTACATAGTATAGTGTAATAGTTGGCCATTAGAGACATAATTTTCCTGGATACTCTAGTTCCCTACCATTCTCATAATTCTTGATTTTAGTTAGCATCTTTTCACCCTTTTGCTACATCAAATGTTAACAGTTTGGCTGTTCTGGGGTTATTGTAAAAACAGTTGGATTTAAGCAATTCCTCTAACATCTGCCCACAACCCCTTTTTCTATTTTCTCTATATTCATTCATATTTTATAATTACTCTTGTATAGTCATTCTAATTTCTTTCAACTGGTCTTCAACCTGTTGAGTTCTACTTATTTATTTTTTTGCTTCTGTAAATCCCTTACTTTTCAGGCCCTCTAGATACCTACCATGATTATTATTCTATATCTCCTTTGCATTCACAATCGTACTTCTAATCTTTAAGTTATAGTGCTGAAATTCTTTGCAAACCCTTTACTGCTTCAGTTCAGTTCAAATTTAGTAACATTTCAGTTAAAATGTGGTCTATCCAATCATTAAAGGATTTCCTTTTTAGGAATAAATGTTGATACATGCCAGCATTTATTATAGTAGACTTTCACTTGTTTATAATACCAATTTTGTATAGGTACATGGTGTGACTACTCCTGCACATGTTTTCATGGTTGGGGTCATATTACAGTACTCTTTTATATGTAACAACTATAAAGCTTGCCCTAGAACCACATTTTTCTGAAACATGTATATTCCACTTAATTCTGTCTTATTTTCATTACAATAATTCCAAATACATACATATATTTCTCTAAATATCTGCATTTCAGTCAGTATTCTATGGTACCTTTACCTAAAAGTGACATATTCCTTACTTTCTACAGTGCTACAGTCGCTGTCTAGTGTCATCCATTCTTAATAATGACTATAATTTCACAATATTCTTTATATCTTGTCTCACTGCTTTTGGTGGTACAAAAAGTGCTGCCAGTGTAATTCTAACACCCAGCAACAGCCTCTCATCACTATAAATGTTTCCCTGTCTGTCCATCCTCAATCTTTATTTCTATAACATTTTAATGAATATTAAAATCCCTTTCGTTCACTTTCATTCTATTCCAGAAAAAAAGCCCACCTTTCCACTTAAAAATCTTTCATTCTCTTAATGATTCTGATATTTTTTCTGTATCATTATTATTATCGGTCTATTACTATGGTAAATACAAGTTACTTATCTCATTAACTTTGTATGTATTATTAACAATGCAAACTAACAATTCAAATTGTGTCTTAGAAAAGCTTATATGTTGTTCTCCTTATCTGACTTTCAGTTACAAACTGGTCTTTCATAGTTTGTTTCCATCAATTTTCATATCACTTTATATAATTTTGTATATTGTCCCAAAATAATCCCTCCTTACTCACAAAATGAACAAAATATTAACTAGATATAATTTCTGAAGGCAATAACACTGACACTCTGTACTAACAGCAGTGTAAAACTTCTTTCAGTCATCTCTTATCAGACTCAAACCTGGTTTACCCTTTTGGGCTGGTAATAGCTATTATAAATCACGGATGTGTTTATTCCACTTGTCTGCAGCATTTTGTTTCTGAAGCTGTCTTTCTATCCTTGTGTTGCTACATAGCTGCACTATCTATTTATTTACATTTGTTTACCAGGAAATTCCGACTGGACGCAGGTCCTTTTTCAGCGGATTCCCGGGGAGAAAAGCTCCACATCATGTACATGCTAAATAGAGATACAAAGTTGCAGCAATACTAAACAACATTACAGGTTATTGGCTTTAATACAATAACAAGACATTGATTATCAACAGTATATACAGTAAATGTTGCAAGTTAAGATAATATCTTGTAACCACAATGCAAAAAACTCGATCACCAAACAAATAAAAACTGAATCCGGTACAATAAAGGCTGTCCAATATTCCAAGGTTAGCAGGCAGACAAACGTGAAGTAAAATAAAATAGTTTTATTGTCCAAGAATTAAACAAGTAAACGTAGATCCCATACAGCTTAAATTAAGCGCTTTCGTCTCCGCAACCGGAGAATTCAACAGAATAAACTAGTATTAATTAAGTTCTCTTTTATATTCTACATATGTCATTAGATTATTCAATTAATTAATTAATTAGTTGATTACCCACTTAAATGTTAAGTCCTTCCTAGTAGCAATTCTCAGTTTAAAAATACATACATCTAATATTACCATAGCATAAAATAATACTGTACTGGTTATTATAAATATATTTGCAATCTGCTTACTGCATGTTCACATATTTCATCTTGCAACCACATTAAATGCTCTGATTGATCATTATTGACTTATATACACAATGCTTTTATAAACAGGGGAATATAACACAATACTTTTGTTGACATATATAAACAATACTTTTATAAACAGAGGAATATAACCACAATATGTATAGCAAAAAATACACATTATATGAGCAATATAAACGCTGCATCTATACGTGTATGAATAAGAAAAGAATGTATTTAAAATATATTAGTAAATAAATAAGTAGATAGATATGATAAACATACAGGGTCCCTCTGACACTGCCCATGGCTCCAAATGTATTACATAAAACCAGGGATTTAATACTCTAAATGTATACTCAAATAATATTAAAATAATGTTAAAATGAATAAATATAGATAAAATGGGAATTAATGAATACACAGCGTTGTTGTATTAAAACATCATAAATATTTTGAACTATTATAAAAATGCATTAAGTAGAATAAATATCAAAATATATATATATGTATGTATATAATTTACAATGATGAATGAATAAATAAATAAATAAGTAGATGTTGTCAAATTAATTGTCCATATGAAGTGTGTGAATAAAACTATAAAATCCTTAAATATAAAGGTATAAATAACAATCCAGTGTATGTATGAAACTGCTCATAGTTTTAAAACTACACACTTTCAATGTAATAATTAGAAATGTTACAAGACATTCGTATTCAAAACATGAACTGAAATAAACCTATCCACACTTTATTGTCCACCTTTTATTATTTTAGGATCCATGGCTAGGATCTTCAGTGCTGGTGTGATGGAAATATGGTCATTTAGCCCTTTACCACAGCTCGCATCCAACCTTAACTGCCATATCATTTCTCTATATTCAATTTTGGTTTCCCAGTCACCTCCTTTAACTTGCCCGTACATATTTTTCTTTGCATTTAAACATCTTCATTCAGTCAGCATTATTTTTTTAATCTCGATGTCTAGCTTAATTTCAATCAAAATGCTTGTCTCATTGATCTCATATGTATTCCTAGACGTAGCGCAAGTATTACCAGAACTAATTCAATGCAATACTGCCTACTGGTTTCCATCACATAATATATTATTTTCCTTTCTTATTCGTCTACTGCCTTTTCACTTCCTTCCTCCCCACTGCCATAGTGCTGTTAATAAAAGCAACTTATTTTGCAATTTCATTAATTAACTTGCAGTATAGCCCCCCCTTGGTTAAATATAAACCTTTACCTTTAAGTAATATTTGAAATACAATATTATTACATTTATTCTAATCAAATCATTATTTTTCGTTCTGTAATGTACTTACTTCCAATGGTTGTAAGTAACATTCAGAACGCAACTCACATGTTGATTATATCACATCCTTTTCCGTATACATATGTATTATTTTCAAGTAGTGCCCTCATCCAGTGTTCCCAGTGTATTTTTAAGGACTATCTCACTTTTTCTTGAAAACTATTTAATCTCTTTAGATTTACCAATTATTGTCTAAAACAGAAAAAGGCTTTACAAAAAATATCTCCCTTGAAGTGTCCATATTTATTATATTTATTGATTGATTAGTTTTTTGTCATCTTCTCCTGCCACCAAATCTTTTTTGTGAGTTCATTTTGTGTCTTTTGAGAGTCTATATCAATTTTTAATAGCGGTAGATAGAAGACACAAAGTAGTGCAGAATGCAATAACCTGAAATAAAGGTTCGCTTCTCCACAGAATCTTATTGGAAAGAAAAGCTTTTCTGTTGATTTAGGATTGTAATGAAAAGTCATTGTTTTCATATAAAGCCTTGTGTTTCCAACCTAAGATTATCCCATTCCTTCACAAAGTAGAAATAAATTCATCTTTTAGCTGGTGTGTCTGCATTTTTAATCAATATAAGCCTTGGCTGCTTCCTCAGTCTTAAATTAGGTATATTTACTATATTTACTCTATGTGCTCTTTCTAGTTTAATATCGGCAATAGAAAACCCAGTGCAATCCTTACATTTGGTTTGTTCAAGTATTGATGTAAATCTAAAGATGTCTCTGAATAACCTGTCCTCAACTTCAGCCAGTTTGTGTGCCTTTTTTTTGCATATTTTAATTGTTGTTTCACCATTTTTTTATCTCCTTTTCAGAAGTTTGCATACCAGTTCTCTTAAATTTCCTGCAGCCACCCATTATTTGTCTCTGTACATTTCAACACGGACCAGTTATCTTGAAAAATCTCAGAATGCATTTTGGTCACATTTTTTCTCTAGGGTGAACAGTTTTCTTCTTCTGCCATTACATCCATTTTCCCACCTCTGCTCCACTGTACTGCTTTTGGTCTATTTCTGAGTTTTCACACTCGCTTTCCATTTCACTTCACTTTTTATAGATGTTAAAGACATTTCAGCTACCAATTTCTATTAATAATTTACAGTAGTTTACACGCTTTTATCGATTTAAACTGTTCTCTGCCCAAAGTTCTGTTTTAGCTGCTTTCAGTACTGCTGCTGCCACCTTGGACCCCCCCACCCCACCTGAGTTTACCATTTACTTGTTTAAATTTAACTGTTTCTGTAAACTGCTTTGAGACAAAACAGTATAATGAAAGAAGGGTTTGGCAGAGTCTCCCTGAGCTCTAAGAATAGTACTTCCTAGCTCCTCAGGTGACTGGATTACTAGGCCATACCTAATCTTCATTAATATAACATGCAGGGAGAACAAATTCATACCAGAGGCAGTGACAGCAATAATGTCATATTCTGCTTCCCAAGAGAAAAGTTGTTGAGCTTCCTTCTGAGGGATTCTGTACTTTCTATCATTAGGCACCAAGACAAAGATTTTATGCTGACTTCACAACTTGCAGTACACATTCATTGCCCAGAGCCTTCCAGACTTTCCAACTTCTCAGGGATATGCAACAAATTATGTTGTTAGGTAGCCTATTAATGCCCTGTAGCCAGTCAAGTTTTTTTGATTTACACTGCACCTTCAACAAGCCAGGAGACTGCTATCACTTTGCTGCTTCACGAATATCATTAGTCAGTGCATTAGTCTGCAAGGTTGCAGTAATTATATTTTGTACCAGAATGGGCATCTAAGAACTGCTTTGCACCTTCTTTGCTCTATTTAATTTGCAAATTTATAGTTTACCTTTTCACTCGATTACTAGATTTTTTCTGGTATTGACTGCTGTTCTTGAATTACTTGACAAATACAGAAATAAATGAGTTGTCAAAGTAAGGGCTTCCTGTAACTACAAGTTGTCAATATGGTGTCCCTTTTCCACTGAAGCCACTTACTTTGAACAATGGATGAGACCACATGGGCTTCAGACATCAGTGGTGAAGAATATGACATCAGGATCTGTAATGGTCTCAGCTGCAGAAAGAGACAGGCCACAATCAGATTGTTGGAGATTGCCCATGACTCAAGAGTCTGATACTAAAACTGACAAAACCTGCATCTCCAGGTATGGGAAAGGCACCATGAAACTAATGGCCATCAAGCTGAGAAACAGCAGCAATATCTGAATCTGGGTCATGCTTTACATCCTCAACCAGGCTAGAAAAGATATGACCTCCTGGGCCTCCTTGTGAGGAATAACCAAGAGTGAGTGTGCCCAGCTCCTTGTTGATAAAAACAATTCTCTGAGCTCCCATTTTTCTAGATTCCTCCAAGACTGCAACCATGCAAACATCCATTTTATGTCTGACAATGGGCAGCTTCTCAACAGGCCACAAGGACTGAGTAATATAGACCGAGGAGCACATGGAGTTCTTTTTCTCTTGTAAGGTCTTTTTGGGAGCGAAGGATTCATGGTGAATGACTCAAGGTTGTTCTTCTTCCTTCCTAGTATACTCACTTTGACATTTCTAAGGGGGCTGAATGGAGCCAAAACACCACTGTGGAATTCATGAGTCTTAGAATTTCTCCAAAGAAGGAACATCCAGTCGGAAGAGGTATAAGCAGAGATCTCATTTTTCTTTTCTATCTTAATGAAGAGCCCCCTGAACCCTCCTAATACATGTGTGGTAGACGGAAGAATCCTTTACCTACTATGCTCTGGCTTGCATGTGTTTGTGCACAGCTGATATGCATGAGGTCACCTGTGCTTAAGGTGGTTATGCATCAGTATATTACGACACATTTACCAAAGATGAAAAAGGGAGGTTAGAAACCTGCAATGGGCCTTGGTGCTTGTATCAGGCAATCTTCTGTACTAGTATGTTCCTACAACTATGATGCTAGGTTCCATCATACATCATTCAACTGCCTGCCTGGAGCCTTAAGCCTGCAGTGAAAGGACCCAGTAGAATCTATTTACAATGTGCCACAGGCTCTGTAGATGGAGAGTGGCTTGTTGACCTGAGTGCACTAAGAAATGGTGTGTCATTGTCCTTTCCTGAACCAGTGCATTGAGACATTATCTTTATGGAAAATGTATGCCTTGAATACAAATATATTTGCTACAGTATCTGGACTCATTTCTGTGTTTCCCCAATGTCCATCTAATTGGATCCAATATGTGTTATATACAAATATGTGAATATAGTTTATATGTCCTTAAGGGAGCTAGCGTTAGTGGGTTTTGTAAGCACATGATCCTGTAATCGCAGTCAGACTGTAGTGAATTTTCTTGGTGAATGCTCATCTGTAGCACCTCTTATTTGTTCATACTTGAGAATGTATGTACTTTAATGACATACGTGTATGACATGGTGTTAAAGTTAAAGTTGGTTTAATACCAGAAGCCACTTTTTGATATGCTCTGCATTTCTGACAGCCTGTGGTGCTTTTATGGAACTACATACCTTTTAATGGAGTTACTACTATATCACATTCAGACCAACTCTCAAACTCAATCATTTGTCAAAAACTTTAATACAAGCTGCTTTTACAATTCCACATTTTTGTCTTGTTAAATTATTCATTCCTCACATATCTAACTCTAAGTTCTTGTACGGTGTCTTTCTGCTTTTCCCGGTTAGGGGTTGCCATAGTGGAACTCCAGTCCGCTAATGATTGGCAGTAGAGTTTTACGTGCTGGCTTTGCCAGGCCTAACGCACAACATTCAATGAAGGAACGCCCATTCATGCATGTCACCACACAGAAGACGCTCTAACTGAGAATCGAACGGGCAACGTCTAACTGTGAGGCGACAACGCTACCGCAGCACCACCACCGCAGTCTAACTCTAAGCTCTTGTATTCACATGAATTATCTTTTCCACTGTCCACTCAACCACCAACATTTTTCAGTCACATTTCTTCTACTTGTGGCTTCATGGAGACCCCTATGAAAACTGTTAGCTCTACATTCACTGTTTTGAGCTATATGCTACTGCGAGTGGGCTTGCTGAGAATCTACAAAATGTACAGCTTGTACTGTTCCTTTATGTTACAGGTGAGGGAATTAACATGGTATTTACAATTTTACCTTTAGAAAAGAGAATGCAAACAAGTTTCAAATATTAAGAGACATTTTTTCAGTCATGATTAGAACCAAAGGAGAATCTACAAGTGATTATTACTTATTTCTTAACAGAAAAGGGGATTGGTACTTAACAGATGCTTATGGAACTGTACTAACAGAGAGAGAGAGAGAGAGACAGACAGAGAATGTGAATTTGGCAAAACCGTAAAACTATTAAAAATAAAATTAGTGAAAGACATATCATATGGTGCTCCAAAGTATCCAATATGGCAGGAAGAACAGGATGCAACCACACCCAATGTAAGTAGCTATAGGCATGAGAAAGAATACTGTAAAAGATTTAATTAGTCTGCCATCTCTTGAAAGCTGTAATCACTTCACCAAACGTCTGTTGCAGTAAGATGCATACAGTTAAGATGCAAAAAATGGTGTGAAACTAGAATTTGTTGGTACAGCTAAACTACATACAGTTAACACATTGCATATTTTAAACTGTTAAGAAAAAAAATAAATCAATAATGGTGGTGTACATTCAGTTCAACTCTGCTACTGATAACAAGGACAGTTACTGCTCAGAAAAGGTACTGCTTAAAGACATGATACTTGTATTCAAGTTCGATATTGGAGCAGACAGAAGCACATTATTAGAATCTACTTTTATTTACTTTTAAGATACTTAATTTAAAGAGTAGAGTTAAAGTCGACATGCATGCTTCTATCATATCCAGGCCATAAAATGAAGTCTTTTTGTCAAGCCTATCTAGATTGTGACTACAAATATCGAAAAATACAGACTGTTGTTCTAAACTGTGCCCCACACAGACAATTAAAGCAAACCAATATTCTTTGAATAAATATCTGTGAAACACTTGAAATGAATAAAGTTTAAATACCACACTTTACAGAGTGACTAACTACATGCTATATGTTGCAACAGAGTCATGATAAACAGTCAGGGCAATCAGTCTGACAGTACTTCAGCAGCACACAGACAGAGCATTCAAATATTTGTAGATATTTATAGAACATTTATATATGTGCAGACAGCTGTATAATTATAGAGATGTATAGCAAGTATTTGTTTTAGTGCAGAACAAAACACAATTAACGGTTGAGTTTGAAACAAACATTCATGTAAGGTTTGCAGAAATACGTATCAATAAGAGGATCGTGTTTCAAGCAAGCACGATAAGAGTGTCTGAGATTAGCGCTTCACTACAAGTTCACAAACACAAATTAAAAATACATTGAATGCGTATTACAAAGTAGAGATGGCATTTGTCATTTTTCAGAAATATTCTGAGCTGTTGGCAAGATGAATGTCGTATGAAGAGTTCTGTTAAGCCACTACCGTTTATTCATGCTCTGAGAAAGTAACAATTTTGCTCAGAGCTAGAATTCAGCAGGGAATGAATAGCACAGAAGCTATGGAAATCACAGTCAAACAGGCAGAGCCAAGATAATGGCTGAATAGCATGATGATAGTTGTGATTCAGAGTAAATTAAGGAGATGTATAGATCCTCAAGACTTCTTATCTACCTCTGACATCTACAGAGATTGCAACAACTATTCCTAATTCTAAGGTCTTTTCTGCATAATATGCTAACCAAGAGTGCTAACAGATAAGCTGGCTGAAGACCAATGAACTTTTAGTATATCTTTTGGTTCATAGGTTAGTACTAAACTAACTGCCCTTGCGAGCCATTTTAAGCCTAGACAATTATTCCTTGTGAGACTCAAACCCTGCACCTTGTGTTTGTAAGGCAAACACCTTAACCATTAGGCCACCCTCTCTTGGCAGATGAAATGTTTGACATTACCTTTTGAAATCTTACTGACCTTAGAAGTATTCCAGACAACTATTACGATTATATTTAAGGGGTTATATAAATAGTAACATAAATGGTTACATTGTACTTTGATGTACTGCCGTGTAGGAACAAGATCTGCATCTAGTTAGGCTGTTGGACTGATGCCGAAAAGGAACAAATGCAAAGTACATGAAATACTTTTGAAATACATGTGCCATGCTTTGTCTTCAAAGGGGCTTAAACCTGATACTGAGAAAATAAAAGCAAATGTAAATATAGAAAAGTCTCATGATAAACCATCTGTTGCATGTTTCAGAAGTGTGGTTCAATGTATATTCACATTTTTCCCCTTACTTGCCAAATATAAAAGTGCCATGCAAGAAGCGACTAGATCAAGATGCAACATGCTTTTTAATCACTCAAGCAAGAGAAAAGCTCTGAAATGTTTAACTATCTAGTCAATACAACCCCTGTGGGGTTCTGTAATATCAGACAATCCACTGTTCTTGCAGACAGATTCTCCAGCAAGGTCTTTACGCAGTGTTACTGTATAGGGGAGATCAATATGTCCCCAACTACAAATGATGCTTAAAGTGTTATCCTTAGATAGAAATTACAATATCTGTGTTATATTTTGGTTGTCAAAAGGCCCAGGACTGTACTTATGGTAAGAGACTATGTAAAGGGATCCAGTTCAACATGCTGCTGTTTATAATTTTCTAATATTGGCCTGTCAAAGATGAGAGTGATGTTTAATTTACCTGTGTTAATTGACACTGAATCTTGTACTATATTGTAGCAATGGAGCTTTTCAGTCAGACTTCTCTGGTCATCAAATGAAAATAAATTAAAAAATATAAATTTAAAAAGTCTCGATAAAGTACCTTCTTCTCTTCAGTGAATTTTACAGTCATTAAAAAAAAAAAACATGATCTGCAAAGTTCAATAAACACAGAAAATGAATACACATAGTTGTTACCCTGAGTAGAAAATATCTGAATGAATGCAGAGTATTTGAGAAAATCTGAAAGTTTAACTCATTATTTATAAATTGCAGATGCCTGTAGTAATGTTACTAGAATTAAAATCTTGTACCAGAGGTGGCTCCAAATATTAGCTGTATGATATCATCATGGCAGGATGGCCAGAAAATGTCTCTATCCTAGTGTTAGACTTCATTTTCCCTATTAAGATGAACTGTCATCTATTTACGGATTATTATTTAAAGGCAAACAAGTTATTATTCCTACTCAGCCCTATGACAGTATATTAATTAATGTACATGTGTCACATTTAGACATGAGTAAGTACAAAGAGAAAGCTTGTGATATCACAAACTTGCCTAACATGCACAGATTAAACAGATGGAGCAAAACTGTGATGCTGCATATTCAAAAATAGAAATCAGAAAGAAAGGATGATACTTCCTGATATTCCATGTTTATCATGGCTGAAAGTGACTTACTCTAGCAGATCATTTAGTAGTTTGCACAGAGGGTTGATTAAGGCTGTGAGCTGTAGCTCTTGTGATAAAGGGTTTGATTCCCTCAAACATCATTTGCCCACTGGGTTACCTTGAGCAAGTCACTTAATCAGACAGTACTCCCAGGTCACTCCTGAAAAGGGACTGTGTCTCCTGTGGCCTACCTGGTTAACAAATGTGTATTAATATATATCATTATACATAGTGTGAGGATTAGTTTTTCTTCTGACTGCAGACCATTATTGAAAATTCCCTGGGGTCATGCAATTATATGACACAGCAAGCCAAAGGGTTATTATCGTACTTGTAAGACATGGAATTCCTGAAGAGGAAATATCACAATGTTCCTAGAACACACCACTGTATTACACTGCAGCAACTTGATTGGCTAGAATTACCCAATTTCCTTGTATATACCCAACTTTCATTTGCCCACAAGATAATATATCATCCTGAGAAATGTCCAGCTCTACAAAAGCTACTTAAAACCCAATTCAACACTAGACAACTCAGATCCTCTGATACGCTCCTTCTACAAGTCACTAGGTCTAATAACTTCCATGGTGACTCCTTATATGCTAGTAGTATCTCCAAGTTATAGACCCGCAGCCAATACTATCCACTTCTAACCCTCATATTTTTAAAACACTTTTCAAGTCTCACCTATCCAAATCATAGCTCTGCTCCCGTCTTAAACCCTGCTGAATATTATTACTATCTATTATACTATTTTTAGTTCTATTTTCTACCTGACTCATTTAATATTTGGTCACTTTTCTTACGAACTTACCTACATATTTTCTTTCTCTCTCCCATAATCTTTCAAGCCTTTCTTTTACTCACTAACTCTGAGTTATAACTTTTTTCTTTTAATCAAATAGTATCTTTTAACACTCCTTTGTCTACTTCTAAACAAATAAGCTATCGTTGACTTATTAATATATACAGACTTGCACCTATTTAATATAGTTATTTCCTCTTATTATTGTACTGCTCTATTAGATTATACTGAGTGAATTTTTTGTTTGTACTACCTATGTTGAATTAATCTATTATTGCCATCTGCTCTGTTTTTATATTTTTCTAATTTTATTTCAACTACCTGCATATTTTTTATTTTATATTTTATATAATACTGTTAATTTTAAAGTGAGATTGTAATGTGGGGCTTTTCTCCCCAGGCCTCTGCTGAAAAAGGGTTAACAGCCCAGTCGGACTATCTTGGTAAACAAATATAAAATAAATAAATAAACCAGGAATGCATAACTTTGAGAAGTACCACCAATTCAGGAACATTACAGTGAGTCATAGAGAATCTCCATAGTACTGGCCAAGTACATTATATGGTACAGACTGTAAAATAAATATTCCTTACAAATGTTAGTACTCTACACTGTCTGACTGTTACTTATCTATTCTTGAGTACAGCAAACACTATTGCAGTTTCCACATTCGTCTCCAGCTCAGCTACTGCTATGTTATCATCTCACATCCAAGTTACTTGCCCCTTTTTCTCTATTAGCACTAAACAGTCAAGCTTTTATAGAATAAAGGAGACAATGTAAAAGATATTTTACTTTGGCAAAATAGAAAAAAAGGAAAGAGCAAGAATAACTGAAAATTCCTTTGTAGTTAAGACTCAAATTTTCAATGCATAATTAGATCTATAGAGCTGCTAATCACTTGTATCGTACAAGGACCTGATAACAAAACCTACAGAAGGAATGGAAAGCATATGTCCAAACTACCAGATTCAACAGCTTTCTAGTCGACATGAGTGCCATTTGACACCAATCAAGAAAGAAGAGCTTATGCTCAAACCAGTGTTTGTGAAAGTGATTCTAGTGTCCTCACAAGTAGTATTTCTTCAGCCTGTTAACATTGTTTCTCTGCCAGAGTCTAAAAGTGTGTCCGATATTCAAGTGAACAGAAATCATCATTATTTTGGTGTTTCAATAGTCCTTTGTAGTTACCGGTAAGACCTTAATGAAGCAATCATTTTTAATAGTGAACTCAATCCAGTCAGCCAGGCTCCAGCAGCTTTAGACCTTGAATAATTACTGTTTTCAGTGTGATTAGAACTGTTGTTTTTTTCTGGCAATACAGGCAAGGGCATCTGGATATGAAAAATTCTACAATACAAAAAATAAGAAAACAAAAGGGAAAAACAGAAAAGAGGAATAGTGGTGGAGAAGTTAAAGAAATAGAAACTGAAGTTATGGATTACCTGTGAAGTAAAGGATTTAGAGGAGAAAATCCAACTCTGGTAACATCACAGCATCATGAAACAGTGAGTCCCCACATTAAGGAAAACAGGCTGAATTTGAAGCATCTGATCAGTTGCCACATAAAGATACTCAACAGCCTTCAGTAGGAAGCTAGTACAAAAATTCAGTTGTATTTGTACAGCAAGGGAAGGAACAGGAAATAGTGGCAACTCTGACTTGGTCAATGTTGTGGAGTGATAGGACAGTAAGTTCCCATATGAAAGAGCAATGGATGATGTGGGATGCAACTGAAGAGAATATGTCATAGGAAGTTCTTCTGGAATGATCCTGTAGAATGCTCGCAGAAAACGTAGAGTAAAGAATGTGCCCTCAGTTTAGTAGAAAAAGGGAAGAGTTGCTTGATTTAATAGAGATAGATAGACATATTAAGATCAATGAAAGAAATAGATTACAGAAAGTCAGTAAAATCCAAAATGTTAGAAGTTTGACAAAACAAATGAACACAGTAATCAAGACTGTTAACATACATTCATGTGATATAACAGATGTAAATTGGATATATTATTGCGCAACAAAATTAATAACAGATAGGGTTTTACCACAAAAATACACGGCAATAAGGGGAAAGAATGGAAGAAATCATACGCCATCATGGAAGTATTGAACAGATAAAACTAAAAAGCAATTAAGACAAGAGGCGTCACTGTCAGAAGAGTATAGAAGAGGGAACAGATCAACAAAAATACTTAGAAAGACAGATGTGATAAAAGCAATGTGTAGTATTAGAACACAAGGATCTGTCATGCACTACTGCAAATAATAAACTAAAGCCATCAGCACTGGTAGAAAAAATTAGAAGATAAACAGATAAATATAAGGAAAAGTACAAAATAAGCAATTCACTGATGATCTAGAGTGTTTTACACAGAATTAGGAAACAAAGCAAAAGGAATAGAAACACTGCCAAAAAAAGAAGAAATGGACACATCACTGAGAAATATTTATGAAGACCTCGTGGAACATAACAAAGATGATGAATGGGTAGAAGTTAAAAAAAAACAAGAAGTTCAAACGTACAGGATATGAAATGGGATGAAGTAACAGCCACAGAAATTGAAACAAAATTAAGAAAAGCTCCTAACTGAAAAGCCCCAAGTCTGGATGCACTATTTAACTTCTGACTAAAAGTATTAACATTTTTACATGGAGATTTAGCCCTGAGTAATAACTACTTATATGTGCACCCCAAAGAGACACCAGCCTGGTTAACAACAGGAAAAACTATACTTCTCCTTAAGAGTAAATCTGCAAGCTATCCTAAAATCTATAGACCAATAATGATTTATAAACTATATACTGGAATTGATGCTGACAGAGTTTATAGTCATTTAGAAGAATACTCAGTTATGCAAATAGAACAAAAGGGTAACAAGAAAGTCAAAGGGAACAAAAGATAATTTGCTGTTAAAGTCATAATGGAGAAATGTAAAAAAAAAAGGAAGAAGCATTTGACAGCATCCCACATTCTTGGATAAAGGAGTGCTTACAGATATACAAGGTACACCCCACACTGATCAATTACATTACAGTGACTATGAAACAGTGGCAAACCACTTTGCAGCTAAGCCACAGTAAAGGACAAATTATTATCCAGAGGATAAAAATTCAGAGGGATATATTCCAGGGTGATTATTTATCACCGCTGCTCTTTTGTCTTGCCCTTAACCCATTAAGTGGTCTACTTAACAGATAAGGTCATGGTTACAATTTGGCTCCCAGAAAATAACAAAATATAAAAGCTTATATTCTTTTTGTGTGTGATTTAAAACTGTATAGTTCATCAGATGAGCTGAAAGCACAACTGAAAGTAGTCAAAATTTTCTCAAATAATATAAGGTCATTTGGTTTTGATAAATGTGCAAAATCAACATTTAAAGCAGGAAAGCTACAGCACCAAGAAAATATCAGTCCAGGACAAAAATGTGATATAAAAGAACTTGAGCAGGAGGGAGTGTATAAATATTTGGGAATTGATGGAGGATTGACAATAAAACATGAAATAATGTGAACAAAACTCAGTAAAAATATTTTAGAAGATTAAAATTAATACTGAAAACAGTCCTGGCATCTAGGTTCAAAGTCCAAGCTATAAACCAATTTGCTCTTGGGTGACTGCCACCAAAAGTTATTGTATCAGTTGGACAAGTAAACAAGAAAAATGCTTTATGCTTATCAAATGATATATCAAAATCAGTATATAACATGATTACAATTCCCTTGTTCTGAAAGAGGTATGGGCCTCCTGAAAATTGATTACATGTATAGATCTGTAACCATTGGACTGCATTACACATCTGCTGACCTCATCAGATCCAAACATAGTGAAAGTTTTGAAACAAGAGAACAGATCTAAAATTACTTCCCTGCTTAGATTAGCAGAAGTATATTGGTGTCAAGCAGGAATGGAAACCAAACCACACGTGGACAATAATCGGGAAGTAATAGCATGTGCCAAAAATAAAAGGAATATAAGGAGAAGGATTAGATGAGAAAGCAAGAAATGTGGAAAAGGCATAAATATAGTCTCAAGTACAGAAAACTCTTGGAACAACATCATGTCAATCAGCATCTGGCATAGGAATGCTTAAGGAGAGGTGAATTTAAATCAAAGGATGAAAGGTTAATATTGGTGGCCCAGGATAGTGGACTATGTACATGTTGGTTTACAAAGACCATTGAACATGTGGGAGAAACATATAAATGCAGGGTCTGTAAAACAGAATCGTAAGCAGTTGCACAACTTCTTGCTAGGTGTAATAGACTAATGGCAGAGGGCCTGTAATCTGAAAGGCATAATAATGTAGCAAGACTGTTGCATTGGGGATTGTGCAAACATTACAAGATTGAAGTAGCTGAGAAGTACTGGAAACATGAGCCACAAAGCACTGTAGAGAGAGTGATAAAGTTTATATCACATGGGTTCACCCATTACCACCAGTTCAAAACCTAGATGCAAAATACAGTAGTCCATGAAAAGAAGACAAAAGTAGCATTGATCATTGAAATTGTAATTATAGTGTCTTTTGTACAGAGAGATACAAAGTCATAAAACTCCAGGATTTGTGGGCAGAAATGAGGGCAATGTGGAAGAAGGGTACACAGATGATTCCAATAGCAATGGATCTCAAAAAAGAATTTACAGTCTTACTTAGATATGCTACCAATACACGTAACTCCACATGAATTGCAGAAAGTCAGTTCTGGGTACAGTGCGGTTGCTATGAAGAACACTTTTGGCTAACATCAAATACTGAAATAGTACTAATTTCACAAACTTTAATCATACTTTGACTTAGGAATGGGGTCCATTCCTGTCTTGCTATTAGAAACCCAAAAGACTTGGAGAAATTAAAAAAAGGAAGGATTAGGGAGCTGGGATTTTGACTCTTGGGTTCACCACTTGCAATGAAACTTGTTCTGTACGCCTATTGTACAAGCATACATAAACACGTACATGTGTGTGTGTGTATCCACTTGCGTCTGTACAAGGAAAATGTAGAACAATAGGGAAGATGGCTTATGACAAGTGGTGAGGCCATAGAGTCACAAACTGAGTTCCCTAATCTTACAGTGTAAGAAGATATTTTGACTGTCACACAAACTACACTCCTGCATTTTCAAGTTAATTGTTTTTTTTTTTTTTTTTTCAATATTTGAATTACTGGTTTCCATAAATAGCAATGAAATGTGCTAATTGGGCAGGGCTTTACATATGTTTTTATAAAGGGGTTGTCTAATTGGCAGTTTTCTACCTGTGTTATGCAGTGACTTTTTACATTTTTTTAAGGTGAAGGGAAGGTTTTTGCATTATTTTAGCAGTGAGTAGAGAGTAACATTACAATTTATTAGTTTTAAAGTTTAGATGTATTTTTAAACAGTTTAAATAATTTAGTTTTATTAAGTTTTGTGTTAGGATAGATCTGTTTTACTGAAAACTGTGTTTTCCAGTTCAATAGCTGTAGTTCTGTTTTTATTTTAGTTTTGCTAGATGAAGTTATTATTTTTTTATTCTAAGGTCAGAACTATGTTCTAATGGGTTAATTTATAAATTAGGTAGTTGTTTTGGGGGTTGATGATTATTTTAAGTGTTGCAGTTTCTGATATACGATTCTCTTTCATTTCAGCAACAAAAAAAATAACTGGTACATATCTTGAAAACTCACTCCACTGAAACCGCATTTCATTGAAAATTTTATATAGGTTAAACATACCTCCAAATGTTTTTTTTAAGGGGTCAAGACTCCTGTACTGCCTGTGTGGAAGGCTTCATTCCCACATCCCTTAACATAAATATACAAACTACACAGTCACACAACTACAGAGAAAATAATTCTATGGAGAGTAGCACAACATAATAGTGGGCATTAGCATAGTACGAATACTGATCAGCACTTTGTACTGAAATTCCTGTGCTCCAAAACCCACCAGCATTCATTTTCTATATCATTAAATATTTTCAATGAAACCTGTTTCAAAGAACGGCAATTTCAATGAAATGAGTTTTAGACAAAATTAACCATTTGTTTGTCAATTAAATGAGCTGGCAATGAAATGAACCAAAATCACACAACACAAAATTAGACATGACACCTGTCTGGAACTTGCTGTGACCTTAATGATCCACAGTAAGGTCATCTACCACATTACCAACTGCATGTGCCCTTCTTTGCTCACCCTCCCTATCCCATGGAAAATGCAGATTATCTAAAACTCTTTGGAAAACTCTCCATAGACCAAATATGATTATACTGGGAGACTTCAATTGCCTACCAACTGGCAAACCTATGCAGCTAGCAACAAATATGCCCTGAGATTTAATGAATTTGGTAATGCAATTTCTTTAGAATAAATTGTTCTCCTTCATGCCAGGGGTCTCCACCTTCTCAAGCATGTCCATACCAGCTGCTTTCCTTCTTGTACCAGGCCTACTGTCATTACTTCTTTAATTTAACCTGACCACTTAGCAGTAATGTTCACCAATAAAACATGCCCTAACTCCGAAATCCTTAGTGTATTTTAGGATTTCTCCAAAACCAGCTACTTACTACTCACAGACATTCTTGATATTGCCCATCCCTCCAAACAGCCCACTCCCTTATACACAGGAATACTTGGCAAAATTCTGCTTCCTTATGGACTGATAGATATCCATTTGCCACAAAAGTAGTAGCATATTTTAAAGTAAAACTGTATGATGAGGTTTATTTATTTATAAACATTTGATTACCAAGAAGTCCTACTGGGTAGGTGCCCATTTTCAGCGTAGGCCCTGGGAGAAAAGCTCCAATGTATTACATAAACATTTTTTTTAAGAACAATAATTTTACTATCTTCAAAACTAATACAAAAACATCTGCAGTTTAAATAATTATACCAAATTAAACATAATGTGGCAACATTGGTTAAAAACAGATTCAACGTATATGACAATAACTTAATATTTAGAGAAATTTTAGCCAGTTTAGAGAAATTAAAGGTAAGTTAGTATAATACAAACAGGAATTACAATACAAAATGAGATGGCATATTTAGGAAGATGGGGAAAGAAACAGACTGAAGTTAGAAAGTGACTGAAGAATTCACACGTAAATACGTTTTACAATAAAAAGAAGGAGCTGTTAGAAACCTATAAGAAATCACCACATGACCATTACAGAAGAGAATGAAAAGTCATAAACAAAACCCTTAAATATATCATCAGAGAGTAACTAGGCCCGTTAGGAACTCAGAGGCTCCACCAATACCAAGGAAACCAAAACAGTTACATCAGGAAACTTGGAAGTTTATTCTGGAACTGAGTAACTGCAGAGCCAGGACTCTGAAATGTAGGACCTTCAGGTTTGTTTTAAAGAAATTTGTTTAGGGACATTTGAGTTTTAGACTTCTTATTTTTCAAAATATGCATAGTAATAAAAACTGTTATTCTAGCAACTTTCTAAGTTTAAAAGGGCAGCATCTAAAATCTTTCCCTAATTTGGGGCCTCCCACTAGCTTTGTCCATAATTCCTGCACTAAAGTCGGCAGGTACAGTGAAAGGAGACATAAGAAAAGGCATAAGAAAGAAGTGTGGATTGAGAAAACACAGAATTACATAAAAGATTAGCCTTTTCCTGCAAGTGCCATTGGAAACAGTGCTAATGTGATGACAGACACATTCTAAGACGTGCTCAAAAAGAGTGCATTCATTCTCTGATTACCCATTCCATTCAGGGTCACAGAGGAGCTGTAGCAGGGTTAGCAAAACATACCCCAGATGGGGCACAAGTTCATCATATATGTACATGCCCATAGAAAATACACACTGGCAGGCAATTTGAAAGATTGCCAACCCAGCTCTGGCACACATCTATGGGATGCAGCAGAAAGCTGGAGTGCCTAGTAAAAATCCATGATGACACAAGAACAGTATGCAGACTCCACAGAGAAGGACATTAACCAAGAAATGAAGTGCAGGACTAAAATGAAGTCTAAGATAATTAACAGATGAGCTAAAAGCTTACAACGCAGAGTGACTAGAACACAAGCAGTGTGACAACTGCAGGCATAGCTCAATAGTACGGGTATAACTTGAACAGAAAATCACTACTGTAGCCTGGGAGGAAAAGACGGTGCTAAAGTTTGTTAACAGTATGACAGAAGTAATAGCAGGTTCTTAACAGATGGTAACACTTGAACTACTTGGAGAAAGTACCTCCCGCACTCAATGGTGTAGTTAGATTGTCTAATTCTGCAATGAGTAAGGGTTAGTACTAATCACATTACGGGCAAGGCAGGGAGAAGAGGAGGTAGACAATACAGAAGCTCTAAAAATTATGACACCACCAAATGATCCTAAATAATAAATTAATGTCTCAATGTATTTATAAAACAAAGCAAGGCAAGTCTGTGAACGTTCAGGGATCCTGAAAGTCAGAATGAGCAGGGACTTGAAAGGATATTACTAAATATCTAAATAAAGATGAAACACTGAATGAGTGCAGCACATAACTTCACACGCTAAAGGGGGTCTGCAAATTACAATTACACAACAAGAGTTCCAAAGTATGCATTTTAACATGTCTAAGATGATATTTATAACACAAGCTTTCCGTCTGACATGAGCTCAAAGGTGGAAATCATTCACCGGGATTGGATAATATCTATGAAGGGTTCAAACATGCTGACATGTTTACATTCAGATGTCATTTTACAGGGGCAACCAATTGATGAGTATAATGCCAGAGCATGAAAATTTCTAGAATCAGATAATCCATTACAGGCTTAAAGTAAATAAGAAAAATATGAACACTGCATAAAAACACAATACTCATGCAAGACATTTTCTTTGACCTTAGAGGGTATATGATCAGATGTGAACAAAAACAGCAGCTGTAAGTAAAACACACAAAAAGACAGAAAAGCCTTAAAAGGTGATTAAGAGAGGTATAACATGGTCAAGCTTGCACAAAAGTCAACAAGAAGACAGAGACAAGCAGATGACGTCTCTACAAAATATTAGTAGTCATGATTTAACATAAACGGAAATTTGAAAGCTTCAAGCAAATTCAAATTAAAGAACCAGCATTGGAGTACTTTGACCAACCAAGGAATAACAGACTGCCTACTAGTGCATGATGGGAAGGCAATATGAAGTTATACACTGCAAAGGCACAAGGAAGACTATACATATTTTGTATATATAGCGCTTGGTCACTGACTGAAACTTAGAAAGATGTGGACAAACTGAAAAACAATGAATAGGCCTTATATCTGGCTATGTGAAGTTCCATTCTTATATTTCTGGACTGTCCTGTGACCATAACCTTTAATCACAGTATTAAAGACAGATTTGATTGACATGCTGCTATGTACTCACAGAATGAGGAAATGCTTATAGATGTGATAAATTAATGCA
The DNA here is from genome assembly GCF_019279795.1 of Protopterus annectens. Lineage (NCBI taxonomy): Eukaryota > Metazoa > Chordata > Ceratodontiformes > Protopteridae > Protopterus > Protopterus annectens. The sequence continues at coordinate 471,197,386 of NC_056732.1, read as the reverse complement.
AAAGTCTGGAAAACACCTGATTACAACTGATGGTTTGTGATGGGCAGACTTCCTGTTCAGCTGTCAGCAGCTCCCCAGTGGGGGAAAAAACATGATGTGGTTAGTCGCATGACTGCTACTCGTACACAGTGTTTCCAGGTATTCATGAACTGCAGAACAGGAAATGAGAAGCAACTGCTAAGGGGCTACTGCTATAGATGGACACGTGTGGCAAACAAACGATAATGGACTATGCAGACAAGTCTCCCATACACTGCATTTTTGGGTGAAATAGCCACTGTGAAAGGAATGCTGATGAAAAACACATCCTCAGTCCAGCCAACCACTTTGAGAACAGATAGGTCACATGTGGTACATGTAGTACTAGGGGACCCTGGCAAATGAGCAAAGAGACTGAACAGAGAAATAGTTTACCAGCTGGGAACAAACAAAAACATGTTATGTAACTGTGCAGACTGTATTAGGCATTACTCAAGGCAGGAGAGAGAACTTCTTGCAATGAAAACAAAAATTCTTGAGAATCATTGAGAAAAAATGGCATAGATTTGTTTCACTTCAAAGAGCAATTATATTAGAAATATATCAATTCATCAAACTGTACTTTCATCACAAATAGAATTCCTCAAAACTGGCTTCCTTTATCCATACTAGGTGTACTTCTGCAGTTGTTATATTTAAGTGATCGTGACTGCAGGTATGCACAGAGGTATAGCAGCCCCACGTACAATGCCTTTCATCTTTTCCTTCTCCTGCAGGGAGCATGATATGAATGGATATGAATCCAACTTATTTCCAGTTTGATGACTGTTGGCTTAGATTTCCAGGTCTTGATGCTCTCACTACAACAACAGAAGTAGTACTTAGATTTATGAACTCTTTCTTTCCAAAGAAAGGCAATCCAATAACTTCACTGTCTATCAATTAACCTTCACACAGAGCAGTCAGGAACTCAAATCCAGCCTGTAATATAGAGGAATAAAGCCATTATTGCACTACAGATGACCAGGGACTGACCAGTGGCAATGGCTCTAAAGAGACAGGATGGGAGGGGGATGGGAGTGGGCCTTTTATGCTGGCTCACCTATCCTGGGGGAGGAACGCTGCCTAGGCTATTCCAATAGCATTAAGGGCCAGGTGGGCTGCAAGTGAGATTACACTTGGTTGTGGAGAGTGAGAGAGTGCAGAAGCAAACATGCATCTCCCATAGGCACCAACTGCAGAGCTTAAGATGCTGTCACAGGGTGGGTGGGGGTAAGGGTACACTTCCCATAAAGAAGCAAACATGCATCTCCCATAGGCAACAACTGCAGAGCTTGTGAGGCTGTCACAGGGCTGATGGGAGTAAGGAAACACTTCCTCAAAGGGTGGGTGGAGGTTAAGGGTACACTCCCTCACAGGGTGGGTGAGGGTAAGGGTACACTCCCTCACCGGGTGGGTGGGGGTAAGGGTATACTCCCTCACAGGGTGGGTGAGGGTAAGGGTACACTCCCTCACAGGGTGGGTGGGGGTAAGGGTACACTTCCTAGCAGCAGCAGTATGATGCTGCATCAGTGTTCTCAGTATCCTCACTGTTTCCAGATGGGGGTCTGGGTTGTGCCCACTTTGTGCTCACATTCTCCAGACTAATCTTTCACACACCTGCTGAATGTCATTCATTTTACTTAGTGCAGGCCCAATTGTGTAACACCAATGCCTCTTAAAGGGATCTGTGATCCATTTTGACACAGTAGATAGCTATGTTTTTCTTGACAGAGGGGATACCCAAGAATATTAAACACAGAATTACTATAAATAGTGACTATTTATTTAACAAATGTCAGATAAATAAGAAATAAATAAAATAAAGCAGCTAAATGTTTAACTTTGATAACAGGGTAGGCAGCTTGAACCCCAGGACCTACTTTCAGCCCAAATGGACCATACAAAAGTGTCAGCAAAAGTACAGTGTGAAAGTAACCAAGAGGAAACAAAGTATATAACATAGATATTCTCATCACATCAGCTGATCTACAAGATGGCTGTCACTGATGGAGCATAGGCGGGGTATTAATTCTCCATAAATCTAAAAGTTTTATTTTTTAGCAGAATTCTGCATTCAAAAAAGTACATTAACCTGGTTGCTGCAACTATGATGCAAGGCTCTAGCCACATAAGTATGCTCATTCCACAGCCTTTAGTTTACCCATTGCCAGTAGCAAACACCTTCCTGCAAATAAAAAAAAGACAAAAATGTGACACTTTATTATTAAACACATTAATAATATAAAATACAGTATTTATCACCATTGTCAGATTTCCTGCACATGTGCCCAGACTAAGCTACTTGGGCTTCTGTGCTAATGTCACAATTTCTTCATTTGTCCTAGAGGGGTGGTTCTGGAGAAGGGAATTCTGAATAAGGACATCAAAGCTAGAATCAGAGGGGATGCAGCCAGGTGGCACAGAGTGTCATGGTTAGTGTATGACAGAAGAATGCCAAAGAAGCTGAAAAGTAAGGTGTACAAGACAGTGGTGCAATGAGTACTTCTGTATGGTACAGAAACATGTACAATGAAGGCAATGTAGGTGAGGAAGCAAGAGGTAGGTGAAGGAAATGTAGTGTAAGAGATGGGAAGTAGGATGTACACTGTGGGATGGATGAAGAAATGAGAACATTAGAGCAGAAGACAAAGAAGGCCCAATTGCAGAAAAGGCAAAAGAGAACAGATTACATTGGACTGAGCACATGTAGGAATGCAGAAGACAATCAAGTGAAGATGATTTAGGTGAGAAAGCAAGGAGGCAAAAGGAAATGAAGTTTTCCAACAAAATGGTGGCTGGATGTAATGAGAGAAGGCCTGTGACAGTTGGGCATGACCATCAAAGAAGGTAGGAAAGTGGTACTGAAATGAGAAAGATGGCAAAAGTTTAGATGACATCCCTACCCCATGTAGAAAATGGGGAAAGGGGGCTGTTTATGTTGATGTATAAAAAAAAACAAAAAAAACAGGTTTACTGCCAGCCTCAGCAAAGTCAAAGTTCCTGTAAACAAGTCTAATGATTAAAAGTGAGGATCAGCAAGCAAGCTGTGAGGTGTAGCTGGAAGAGCCTTCTGTTGGGGACACCCTTGTCTAGGACTGGGATGGGTCTATGCATTACAATGATCTTTCTAGCATGAAACCATGGCCTTTTCATCCAGAGGTAATGAGAATATGTTTTGGTCATTCTTCTCTCAAATTCATGATGTGACATGACTTCAGCAGGAACAGTGGGAGAGCGTGGCGGAATCTCCCCTGCCATTGGGAGAGAGAACACATCCACTACCATTTCTCCACTATCCTGATATTAAATTGATCAGGAGAAGGAGAGGACCAAATTGTCCCGGTGAAAAGTAGGTTGACTTTCAGAATGCTGAACTTCTGGGAAATCCTGACTAGGCATAATCACTAAATCTGGATCTCCAGAAGAAATGCAGACTCAGAACTTTAAGGTTAGTCACTCCACCTGATGTTCTGAAATGCTAAGGTAAGGACATCCTTATGTACGGTCCTGTGCCAGAAGGACACTATCCATTTCGAAAAGGGGTATGACTTTGTTGTACCTTTCCTGTTTAGGTACCACAAAACGTAATGCTTGAATGACTGGATCAGCAAAAGTCCAAGAAGCAGCTGTTTCTCCAAATATCAAAAGCACTGTTTGGCAATCCAGTTAGCTGATGCTGAGCTTCCCCTCCAGACAGACTACACTTCTTATCCAGTGTAGTAGCCTAGTTATGTTCCCAGTCTACAGGTAAGGCATACATCTTTAACATCTGCAATGGATTTCACTGCACAAAGGAAAACCTTATTAGAAGACTGGTGGGGACTTGCCCACCATGGGTACAGTAAGATATTTACCAATGCAGGAAGCTCTGAAGAAACTGGCAAAATAACACAGTCATCCACAGGAAGGAAAACAGAACCTTGAAGAATGTAGCTACCATCAAACCCAGAAGACACACCAGAGTTTAAGTGTGGATCTTGTTTTGTTTCCTTACCCAAGGAATTAACATCATGATTTTCACGGATTTCTATAAGGGCAGAAATGACTGATACTGGAGAATACCCAACTGCAACCTGTAGAAAAACTTCCTTTAATTCAAGACTGGAGAGGACTTCCAATTTATGCCTCATCCCTCAACTGGGACCACATCCACAACAGCTCCAGAATTTCCTAAATGAATTTACCACAGTCAATAATCCTGGAAGAGGAACACCTGAAGAACCTTCTTAAAGGTTCTGACCATCACTGCCAATAGCCTGGTTCTGCGGAAGGCTCATGTGGCAACACTATGTACTGGAAGTGATGCTCACCGAAATAGAACTAGAGGCATCTCCTTTGTGGACACTAAATATTGATGTGCTAACACGTTCAATGACATCATCCAATTTCCCAGAAGAAGCAAGGATATGATTTCCTCTAGACTGATCATCTTAAAATGACTGTGCAAGAAGTAACGGTGTGGAATTCATCCATCTACATTCAAGAACAGCTGCAGTGAAGAGCAAAAAACAACTTCTCCTCTAACACTGGAACAGTCTCCATGACCTTTTTAACAGGACTGTGTCTGGGCTTGTCCCAAGAGCTACAATGAAATGTACTGACCCAGAGATCCCTTTGTCAGAAGGACTTGTGAGCGCCAGGATGTGGCTGAAAAGGATCACATCTAGACTCCACTAATTTATTGCAATGGTTCACCAAGCTGGGGTAAAATTTGAAAACTGACCCCCTCCCCCCAGGTCAGTATCAAATTCCAGTCAAGACTGCACTGTGGTCACTAGGAGAATCATGATTTTTGGAGGACTCTGCACTGGAGAGTGCATGCCAGGGTGATGTTTGAGAACAATTCTTGGATGCAGAAGCCTTTTCTACTTTTAATGGGATGGCCCAAGCCTAATAGACTCTTGAGTGGCTGGTGGGGGGGGGGGGTTGATTTTAAATGCTCTCCACTTAAGCCATTAACCAAGTCCTATTTAGGGTATATATTAGAAGACTGAAGACGCATTCTTTTGAATGCGTCTTGGTCAAACTTAAAAGGCTGAAAATGCAAAATATCAAAGCGGCTGTTAAGCAAATTCTTTCCCTGGGAAAGAATTTGCTTGGCTGCCTCGGTACTTTGCCATTTTTGGCACTGTAGTGTGGTCTCGGAGTTGGTATATTTAAGTAGGGGGTGTGGGGGGTGAAGCCCACCACTTAATGTAATGTTTGAAATTGATTTTTATTTATTTTTTTTTTTTGTTGGAACAGCGATTTTTTTCCCTTTGAAAAAAATCGCTGTTCTGACACTTCGACATTGTAAGCTTTCGCTTACATAGGGTTGATTAATCACCGTTCACTTTTTTAAGCATTTGGTGATTTAATATAGACCCCTTATGTAGACTGACCAAACAGTATTTCTTGCAAGACACTGGCACTAAGCGCTTTGCTCTCATGGGCTACCTTCAGAAAGGACAATATTAGCTATGCCATCCTGCAGAGGCTCACATCACAGCCTGTGACCCTAGTCAAGGCATCAGCACAACCATATCTGCAGTAGAACACTCAAGAGTATTTTCATGTGAAAGCAGTAAGGAAGACCTCACAAAGACAGACTCAGGTCGTTGAGCTTATTCAGCTTCTTCCTGTCAAGGTGGGCTTGAAGGCAAAGTTACTGTGACTACCCGATGCCCCTAAGTCACAACATAGTAGAGTACTTGATTCTACTGCCACACCTGTCCAAAGCTTTGGAATCCTGTGGCTCAGGAGGGTTTGAAGATAAGTCATTAACTTAAGCTGCATGATTCTGAGCAAGTCACTGCTGGTTCAAAAAAAGTCACAGAGGATTTAGCAGCAGGGTGGTTAGTGAGTTGATCCATTTTCTCAAGCTGTGGCCAAAGGAAACTAGTATTTTTTAAGTGTTTACATGGTATATTTTGAATGCATTTGAGGTGCACTAACAGCATCGATAATAAGCACCTCTAACAGTGGGATGACCCAAGGCTCCTCAGGATTCTTCCACAAAAACTATGCCAGGTGCTCCTGGGGGAGGGAATACACTTGAGGCCAGTCTGTGCTGTTCCTTGCTAATCTGATGGCATCTCCAAAGAATGGGTAATTTGGGAGACACATGAATGAGGGGGACACATTTTTAGTACACCAGGTATTTACAAGTGTAAGTTCTTACTGAGAGGCCTGGGCAGCTAGCAGCTGTGTACAAACTTGGTTAGCCAGAGGTCTTGGTTCATAGTATGGAGATCAGAAAATTAAATGCAGATCAAAGATGTTGCAGTACTGAGTCCTGTAGGATATCACTGATCAGCTTTACACTCTCTGATGAGGCACCTGCCTCTTGCACCATGTGGGTTCCATCTTTTAGCTAATTTGCTAGTCATATTACTACACAAGGATTTGTAATGTACTAAGGTTACTAACCATACTAGGATGGGGGATGGTGTTGCATGCCTTAGTCAGTTCAAGGTATTCTGTGTGGACAGTAAGACCATTGTCAACAGCCTATATTACCCTTTTTTTTAGAAAGTTAAGCTGATTCATAAGATATGATTTACCCTTGACAAAGCCAAACTGATACAGGTCTAGACTGATGAAATTTTCAACATCATTGTTTATCAACTCTGCTATAATATGTTTCACAGCCTCACAAATATGACTAATAGGCAGATGAGCCTATAATTATGAGGGTTAGTGGTGGGGCAGACCTTATGGAGTGGCATCACTACTGCTGCATGTCAAAACCTTAGGAACAAAGCCTGCAGATCAAATCAGGTTAAATAGTTTAAGGACTGGCACTGCCAGGGATTGCTAAGTAATGTTTATGACACAGTCAGTTATATTATCAGATCCCATGCAGGAAGTATTTTTGGTCTTGTAAAGCACGTTTAGTACATGTTCCTTAGTGATGATGGGGTGTCTGACAGATTCAGGGATAACTGGTCTTTGGATAGTTGTCTTCTGGGTAAAGTTTACATTGAATCTGTTTGTTAGTATGTTAATAATGGCTACTGGGTTGGAGTAAAAGGTGCAATTATGAGCAAGTTCAGACAATAATGACTGTTGAACCTTAGCTTCCTGACATAGCTAAAGAAGTCATTGTAATTGTCCTTAGCATCAGATGCTAATCCTTGGCTGCATTAGTAGACCTAATAGTATTTAAAAAATGTAGTCAAATTCTTTTGATTTGCTACATACTGTAAGAAGTTTTTTTTATTGTAAAGTTTATTTATTTTGGTGGATCACCAGGGCAGGTTGTTTTTATCTAAGTGGGCAAAGAACTATGAAGCCACCTGCTGTGGTAACATCTGAGATGATGCTACTATAAATGAATTCTGAAACTTTGTCATATAATTTGATGATATTTTCTTTAAATTCTTGAATTTTGAGATGATGGTTTTAACTGGTTCAGAGAGTTTGAAGATAAATGTCATTAGTTTAAGTTGCATGATTCTGAACAAGTCATTGAATCGAACAGTGCTTCCAGGATTTGGCAAGCTGCTTAACCAAACAGTGCTTCCAGGATAATTGAAAAGAAGCACTTAAAACAACTTAAGTACCTGGACAGAAATGAATGAAATTAAATATAAAATAAAACCATAAAATACAATAACACAGGAAATGTTAACTCTGGTATGAACACAGCAGTAGAACTACACCCAGCTGCAATGGTACAGGAAACTCAGGTGGTATAGTATCACTTATGATATCAAATTTAAATACACAGTGAGACAGAAGCTGCAGAAAAGATATGCTAAGGTAATTACTTATAAAGAAAGATACATTTGAGCCAATATGCATAGCAACATAGACTTTTAGAAAGAAATGTGTACAGACATAATTATTGTACCAATATGCAAATACTCTTAGGGCACCCAGCCAATACTTTTTTACTGTATTTTATGCTTCTGTTTACCATGTAATACTCAGTGTGAACAGTGTTTCATTTCAGGAAAGATTCAGGAGCACTGAGGAGGGTATGAAACTTGGTGAGGGTCATACTGTATGCATGCAGAGGGTGCAGGTATCAAACCCAGGTCAAGGTAAAATGTTATGTGCGGTTCAACATAGTGGCTAAATAAGCCATAATACTACAGATTGAAAAAAGGATGACTGCCGATCTAGGCTACAAACAGCTACTTTAGCAGTGGAAAAATCAGCTGAGGCAGAAGAAATGGCACAAGTTACAAGCTAGCTAAGACATGATGAACAAACTATTTAGGGGGCATACAGCAAATGGTAGCATTGTCGCCTCACAGTAAGACGTTGTCCTGTTCAATTCATAGCTAAAGCATCTTCTGTGTGAAGACATGCGTGAATGGGTGTACCTTCGTTGAAGGTTGTGCGTCAGGGCTGGCAACTCGGTATGTAAAAATCTACTGCCAATCATTAGCGGACCAGAGTTCCACTGTGGCGACCCCTAACCGGGAAAAGCCAAAAGATACAACAGCAGCAGCAAATGAGATGAACAGAGCAGATATCCAGCTTGTGTTGAGCATTGACTTGCACTGGCAGCATTTATTTCCATTTACACAATTAATATCTTATGTCTTAGAGCACATGTATTTAAAGGTTGTCATTTTGCTTCTTGGTGTTATTGTTTTGCTTTCTGTGCATATAAAACGGACTCTTGACTTTTCCCCTTAATGTATTTTAATAAGGCCCTCAATCAATCAATTACCAATGTGTAAAGCTTGCAGATAAAATGTACAGTTTGAATAAAAGAACACACATATTTACTCTTTTTTACTTTTCATTAGTCCTGCACTATGAATAGACTCTACTCAATGGACCTTCCCCCATCAATTAATAATAAATCAATAAATAAACAAACACTGCAGTAATATTAAGAGCATAGCACAATGAAATTCTTTGCTTAGTGTTATGGTTAACATATATCTGTTATTTTCCTTATGCACACAACCTGAAAGTATAATCAAAAACTTTCACTGAAGAGTCCACTGACTCCAGTCAGTTATCTGTACGTAAAATCCAACTGTATATTAATATTAAAATTACACTTTAAACAGCAGTACAAATACACCTACTCACATTTTTATTTATCACTTTGGAAGAACCACACTGATCTATGTGTTAGCCTTGCCACAGGTTAACAACCAGCAATCTCAAAATTCTGTTTTTCAGGCTTTAAGGGGTCCCCAAATCTGAATGACACTGCATGAAGGATGCTATATAATCCTGGCTGCACTATCTTTTTGTTTTGTAGGCTATTGTAGTTCTCATGCAGTCCGTATATGGGACTTGCGTAGCCTGACCTCACTTGGAATAATTAACATTGTTTATGTAACAATTAAGTAAGAAATATCTAAACATTGAAACAATTACAGCAATGATAACTTTTATCTGAGTGCCAAACCCTGATCAGCAAACTGAAGCTCTTGTAAAATCTGCTACACAGAACTGAAAGACTGGGGACATATGGTTTATGATTGTAAAGTTCTACAACCTTTTCGAGGAAAAAGTTTCCTGCAAGCATATTAACTACACTTGTGGTGCTGTTTAATGCTCCACTCCCCGGAGTTGTACCGAAGCCTCAATTCCCTCTTCTCTGGAGTTTATTAACAATACCTAGGAAGATAACTACAAAGATCTGGAAAAGGAGGTTATTACATCACTTACAGAATTTACAAATACCATCACTGATACGTGTCAAAAATAAATGCCTACTATTAAAATTAATACAAACAAAATAACCACATAATATAATTACTGGATAAAATTGAAAGTATTACTAGAGAAATATTAATCTAGTTATACTGTTTGGCTGTTTAATGAATATTAGTGACATATACATTAAGCATTGATATAGACACTTGAATAAATAGTTTTTGTTATTGTTTTTGTTAGTGCGCTTGTTCCTGCATGTACAACTTTGATAAAATGTTTTAAAAATAATTCTGACCATTTCATCAGGCCCCTTTTCTGGATGCTTGTAGTAAAAGAACACCGAAGGACTATCTCTGAGTCATAGGAATTACAAGGCCACTAAGTTTAGAAGACCATTTTTGTATTAACAATGACCTCCCTTATATTGTAACACCATCTCTGGAGGGGCAAAGCAGGTCAGTCCATCAGTGGATGTGCAGGTACCCATTCAATCATCAAGATTTGATTTTAAGGATGCAATGGTATCACTATGCTTGATGTGCAAGGACATTTTTTTTTTCCAGAGACAAAATAAATTTTGGACAACACATGTATTCTTCTAGTAATGCTGTGGTGGTGGTGCTGCGGTAGCATTGTCGCCTCACAGTAAGACATTGTCCTGTTCGATTCTCAACTAAAGCGACTTCTGTGTGGAGACATGCGTGAATGTGCATACCTTCGTTGAAGGTTGTGCGTCAGGGCTGGCAACACAGTACGTAAAAATCTACTGCCAATCATTAGCGGACCGGAGTTCCACTGTGGTGACCCCTAACCGGGAAAAGCCGAAAGATACAACAACAACATGTATTCTTCTAGTGTGTTTTACAAATATGTTGGGGGAGAGTTAGGACCTTAGTTCTAGTATTAGTAGAGATGATGGTATGGCAGAGATAAAGAGATGAAAAACTGTCTGGTCCCCAACGGCTCAGAATGCAAGAAATAGATCTCCACATAAAAGCCTGTAAGAGAATAAACTCTCCTGGCAGCCCAGGGTCTTTAGGTAAGTAACCTTCTTAGTTTGGTAACTCTGGAGCCTTTCTAGTTGCTTGACGTATCTGGCACTGTATGCTATGATAAGGCAAGTTATTATTGCATGCAGAGGGATAGCTTATTTCAACCTGGTTGACATGCATCTTTATCAGTTGTGAGAGATATAAGTATTTCTATGTATTCTTCTACACAGGGATCAACAGACAGGGAGTTTTTGATTTGGACACCAAGATCTCTGATTACTTTTGTCACTTTTCGACTGGGGTACTGCCCATTTTGTAAGTTGAGTAGGTGACTTACCTACTACATGTGACAATACTGCACTTTATCGCACTTAATTTGGGTATCACCCATTCTGTAAGTCGAGTAGGTGACTTTTGTACTACATGTGACAATACTGCACTTTATTACACTTAATTTTAGCCCTTTTTCTGTACAATACTGGCTTGTGAGGGCTAGTTTTTCCTGTAGTTGGTAATAAAACCCAGCTTGCAGTTATCTGCAAACTATTTATTTTGAATGATTCAGGGCTTACAGCTTGGAGATCAAAAACATATGTGTCAAAAGGAGGGGTCTCAGTATCCACCATAAGGTACACTACTAGTTACCTTTGTACTTTCTGAAGAAATACCTGCCACCTTAACTATGTGGTTCTTGTCATTCACCCAGTTTGCTATCCATCTCATGGCTCAGGCTTTACATTACTAGCATGGGGATAGTGTTGAATCCCTTGGCCAGATCCAAATAGGCTGTGTGGATAAAGTATCCACTATCTATTGTCTCTATGATCTTCTCAAAGAAGGTTAATATACTGAGTACACAACTACCCCTTGACAAACCCAAACTGCTAGGGGTCCAACTGAATGAGGTTTTTGATATCATAGTTTATGAACAACAACAACAACATAACAAGTTTATGAAGTCATACATGATGTATTCCATAGCCTTACAAATTAAACTAGTCAGGCTAAAGTGTCTCTCATTTCTGGGGGATGTGGCACAGAAATCCTTGTGGTTGGGCAGCACAATAGCAATTTGTAATACATCTGGCACAATGTGGCTAAGCTTAGGTTAAACAAGTTCAGGAGTGGTTTCACAAGTGAATCTTTTAATACAAAGTTGGGTAGATTATCTGCACCCATGAAAGTAGCATTTCTGGATTTAGAGAACAAAGTCAGGATGTGTTTTCTTAGTGAAACTGTTATCTTGTATATCGTAATGGAGCTTTTTTCTCCGGGCCTCCACTGAAAACGGGCTTCTAGCCTAGTTTAACCTCCCTGGTAAACAAACGTAAAATATAAAATAAAAATAAAATAAATAAATAAATCTTAAGAGGGATAGTGGAATTGGGTATTTGTGGAGTTTTGATCACTGTTTCTGGAGTAAAGTTGGCACAGAATTTATCTACTAGTATCTTTTGCGCCAGAGTGGGTGGTGCTATTGTACATTGTAGGTGTATTTTAAATTTCCAAATGTAATTAAACTAAGATTTATAATTACCATTGGCTTCAGTAGTTAGTTTGGGTTCATGTTGGGATTTCATCCTCCTTCATGGTAGCTATCAGTTCCTTGTAAATCTTTTTTGAGACAGTCTTGAATATGGGGAGATATAGATTTGTTTATAGGAATTGAGACATTTTTTCCCTCTTGTTACAAAGCTGATTTAAAACCAGTGGACACCAGGGTGGTTTATTCCTAAATTTCCACTTAATTCAATGGAAGTAGAGCTCACCTTCATAATTACCTGATAAAGCTTTATTGGCACTGGTAGTAGTACTACAAGTACATTTTTATAGTTGATCATAGAATTTTAGCAGAGCAGTCCATCTGAAATCCTTAAATTCAGAAATGGTGACTACAGAGATGCTTGAGACTTTAAAGGAAATGGTCACAAGTTTAACCAATAATGGAGATACTAAGGCAATGGTACATGTCGAGGTTATGTTGATCATGACAACGTCTAGAATGTTTAGCCTTCTGGTTGACTGGTTTACTATTTGTTCTATGAAATATCAATTTTCTAAGTCAAGGAATCTCTGTATATTTGCACCAGTTTATTGGGGGACAACTGACATAACCCATCCTAATGGAATTTGTCATTATGGGTATTTCACGGACTACATTTTAAAATTTATCATGGTTATCTGGGGACATGGAAGGTGTTGCATCACAGGCACTATGCACTGATGGTTTGCTTGTTTAGAATAAGCTGGAGTTCGGAGTGTAAGTTTCAGTTTGCTGTATGTTTACCTGTTATGTTGAGATATCTAGTACATGGACTCTGTCTAAAAAGGCTTTAGTCAATATGTGGAAGCCATGGAACAAGAGGTAGAGGCCATTCTATGAGAAGAATGATGGACTGTCTACCATCTCATTTCATGCTGATCACACTGGACCCCCACTACCCAAGAATGACACCAACTACTTAGTTGTTGAAAACAATTATATGTTCCAAATGTAGGGTTTCACTCAAGGACCATGGTTTTACCTGTATCTGACACACATATAGTGAGATAGATAACATGTCACTCTGCAAGTTCCTTGGGTTGAGCACCTCACCACTAGCTCATATTTGCCTAGTGAGGAGGGCTCCACTAGCTCATATTTGCCAAGTGAGAAGGACTGAAGAGCCCTGATAACATCACAAATCCTAGTATCACAGAGGCAACTAACTGTAACCCAGTTCTTGTTACCAAATCAACAGCTGAACACATAAGAGGAAGCCTGACAAATGTAATCATATCTGTGTCCTGAGACACAGATTTAATTCGGTGAGCAGAACTAGTATCTGCTTTGCATTGGTAGTGGCATTTTAAATCATGTAATAAATTAAACGGGTCTACTTTATTAACTCGAACGTTCAAAAGTTTGAATGCATAAAGGTAGACACATATGCATCAAACTCTTAAATGTTCGAAAGTTAATAAAGAAAAAAAATACACAGAAAAAAAAAGATGTAGGCAGGGGGGCAATCCCCCTGCACCCCCCACACCCCCCGCTACTTAAATATACCAACTCCGAGATTGCACTACATTGAAGTAAATGGAAATCTGTACCTACTGAGATTTCCGTTTACAGTTTTCGATGGCTTGCACTTTCGATGCATATGGTTTGATCCATATGTATTCGCGATTTTACGCTTTCGCGTAAATAAAGCAGACCCAATTAAACCACAAAGGAAAAAAGTAATATTTTATATGAAGTTTTGTATGAATATCTGGCTGTACAATGTATTCACCTGGGAAAATGACTGTAAAACTGAGGTGTGCAGTTTATTTTTTCAGACTTTCCTCTCAATGGATCTATAACAGCTTATCCTTTCATCTGCTTTGTAAGCATCCACCCCATCTACACACTACATACAAATATAGAGAGGGAAAGAGAAAGAGATCAGTTTCATATAAACAATACTGCACTTCTTAAAAAAAGCACACACACACACATACACACACACACACACACACACACACACACACACACACACACACACACACACACACCATGTAGAGATTAAACTTTCTAATATGACAAAATTATCATTACTTTGAGCTTTTATCAAAATACTGGTGCAGTTATTTTATTTGTTTCCTAATTTGACATTAATCCTGTTTGATAATTTTAAGATCCTGTTAAAGAAGGTTAGAGTGTATTTAGATTGACACTTGACAAATAGTAAGCAATTATTCTGCACAACAGTCTGAAGCATTATGCACTAAAGTGCACCTGTGAGTGGTGAAATTACAAGTGCGGGATGGTGCTCAGAAAACCCTGCTATTTGGCAAAGGTTTGCACTACAGATGCGGGGCAGTGCTTAGAAAACACTTTTATTTGGCAATGTTTTGCATTACAAGTGTACAGCAGTGCTTAGAAAACTGTGCAAGTCAGCATTGTTTTGCATTACAAATATAGGGTAGTGCTTAGAAAACCCTGCTAGTCAGAGTTGTTTTGTTTTAACTGTACCGAATGCTGGTAAAGAAATGTATTGCTGATGTGCAGCACATGGAGGCAGTTTGGAAACTGGAGCAGTCCCTCCCCTTTCTTTCACTAATCAGAGCAATGACTTTTAAGGTTCTCAACCTCACATTTAAAATTCATTTACAGTACATATTCCATAAAGCAGCAAATCAATTTTCATAACTTCAAAGCTTCACTATCAAAAGCCCTATCACAATGCTTAGATGATGCAATGAAGACAGCAAGAAGCTCATAATCAGGGAAGATAAATGTTCATATAGGAGGAGTAGGAGAAACACATTGCAACATGATTCAAAAGGGATCATCACTTCTCATGGTATATGAAACAATGGACATAATGTACTGATTATAATATAACAAACAGTAGCACTGGCCTTTCAGTGGCTGCATGAGATTTACAACAGAAAGCAGGAAATAATCAACCTCTACTTCTGCTGCGTCACTTTGGAGCAGTGTTAGAAGCATCCCCCAGACACAGAGTAACACAGAAAGAAGACACTGGGCCACATGGCACAGGAAAAATGCACTGGGCCACATGGCACAGGAAGAATGCACTGGGCCACATGGCACAGGAAGAATGAACTGGGCCACATGGCACAGGAAGAATGAACTGGGCCACATGGCACAGGAAGAATGAACTGGGCCACATGGCACAGGAAGAATGCACTGGGCCACATGGCACAGGAAGAATGCACTGGGCCACATGGCACAGGAAGAATGAACTGGGCCACATGGCAAAGGAAGAATGAACTGGGCCACACGGCGTTTATGTTACCCTGCAAGAAAACTAGAAACACTGCACAACACTCCCAAACTTTCTGTAATTCATGAGGATACTGACACAGTCTGAAAGAGAGGCTTTGATCAAGTATGAAAAATATGGATTCATTATTTATTAATCTCTTTTTCATTCTTTGTAACACTATGCTAGGACTGGCACACAAGTTGTGCATTCCACAGGATGGCGTTCTGGTTGCAAAGCAAAAAAGTACATGGCACCCAAAAAAGGAGCCAGACAGAAATGAAGAATATGTGACATGCTTCACTCATTCTTTCTGGAACAGCAGTCCCCCTGTTTTGATTAATTAACTTGGAAGTCCCCCCAATGCATTTGCTACTTTTCCTGTGAAAAAAGGATGTTTCCTTATTACAATCTATATGGATCTTATCTATATTTTAAAATTGCGCCCCTTTGTCTTTATATAGCTTGTTTTTTCAATTCCTAAAAGATGTCCATCATGTCCCATTTATCTTTGCTTTCTCCATTTTCCCCATAGAGCAAATAAGTCTGTTTACTGAAGCTGTTGATTTGTCTTCTACCTGGACATGGCACCATTCCTGATCCCTTAGTTTGCATAGTCCCCATTCTTCTGAGGCCTTGCTCTGAGGATCTAAAGCAGGCCAGTCTCAGCATTATGATGAACAAAGCTAGCAGAGAATAGGCTCTTCAGTATGACTACTATCCGCATTGATAGCTCTGTTAATGCAGATAGTAGTTATACTGAAGAACATAAATGCATTGCTGGAGTCAGTAGGATTCAAACAGTACCTAGATGACAGAGACACTATCACGTTTAATCCATCATCGATATTCACAAGTCATACCAACCATGTCTGTGTGCTTCACAGCAGGAGGACAATCAGATAAAACATAATCCTGCCCCTCCAGTCACTGCAGTACTCTAAGGTTGTTTTCAATATAAATTACCATTTCACTTTTTCTGCCAACCTGAATTTCTGGCAAAGTCCTTTTTCATAGGTTCATAGGTAAGTACTAGGCTAGATGCCCTTGTGGGCCATTTTAAGCCTTGCCAATTTCTCTTTCTAGCGTGAGAATTAAATAAACCCTGTACTTTGTGTCTTGTGAAATAAATACCTTAACCCTCATGCCAACCCTCCCTAAACTTCAGCAATGCATTGAAGTACTTACTGTATAGACAGTGGGTATATAAAGCTCAACTGCAGCAAGTGTCTCACTTGGTAAACACATGGTCATAAAATACTCCATGGTTACTGTTAATGTGGTTTAAATAAGACAAACTAAGCCACATCCTGAGTTTGTGGCTTTGGTGGAATCTGAAGCATATATGTATGTGTTTTAATGCACACTTTTGTCTTCTAAACCACTAGAACATAAAGGCCTCAATATGTGGGAGGTGTTAAATGCAACGACATCTCTGACATCACAGCTCTCTTTCCTTTAAAGATAAATGTTTCTCTTTCTAAGCTGCAACAAACCATAAGCAAAGAGAAAATAAATCGTTTTATCACATCTGATTTTAGTGGAAAAAGAAATCTAGCAACTGTAGTGAAAAAGGCCTTGATGTACAATAAACCAAGATGTAGTACATGGCCATCTTCTAATACACTGTTATATTCTCTTTACTTATATAGAACACACGCAATAATATTCTGAACTGCAAACATGTATGGCGTCTGTACAGTATATGTACCTAGACAACAAAAATAATTTAAAATAATTAAATAAATAAACTGCATGCCTTCAAAAAACAGCATGACAATTCTAGGATAGAAACTGACAAAGTTTGAAAAGATGGGTAAAGCAATGATAGAAAAAAATACATATTTGAAAAACAAACAGAAATAATCAAGCAGTAACCACTAAAGTGATAGGTTTGGGTATTCACTGATAAAGTTATGAATTGCGGTTGCATTACCTCAGATAAAACTTGGTCATCTCAGAAGAGTAAGGTATGCAATTTATTTTTATATTATTTTTGGCCTTTCATCATCCTTTTACATTTTACATTTGTTGACCGGGCTAGTCTAGCTGGATACATGTCCTTTTTCAGTAGAGGCACGGGGAGATAAGCTCCAAGACATGGTCTAAATACAATAGTACAAGTTCAAACAACACAGATCCGTCAGAGCCACAAGGGCGGGAGACTTAAACCTCGACACGGCTATTAATAGGACATGCTGGAGGGATAGATTCATCACCCAAAGACTCCCTATGCTGTGGAATAAAATCCCGGTATATGTGAGGCAGAGCACCTCGCTGGCCTTGTTCAAGAGAAATCTTGACCAATGGATGGGAGATCGCAGATATACCCCAGGGATTACCTCAGTGTCACTGCTCGACAGAGGCACAGCAAAATAATGGGTATAGTTCCCCATACTAAAGGGGTGGCGTAAGCCACAAAACTATGGGCTAGGCTTGTAAATGCCCTCGGGCAGATAGCCTAGTATGAACCTATGAACCTATGAACTAATAAAAATAGCAACTTTAAAAAGGAAATAAAAGTCATCAACAATGGTATTAAGTAATTAACAGTACAGAGTTTGTAACAGAATATATTATTGAGGAAACAAATCATAAAACAGTGAAATTTCAAGTATGGAGACATATCAGGTTAGGTCATAGTTAAACAATGGAAGTTAGGTGAGAAGTAATGTAGCAAAGGAGTTACTTAAGAAGAGAAAGTAAAAAGAGGATAAAAGGGGTAGATAAGAAAAGTATGATAAGATGGGGAAAAAAAGTAGCAGAGGCTAGTAAGCACTGGATAGGTTAGATAACTTAGTAGAGGTAGATGACTAGTCTGGTTTTGAACAGGGGCATAGCCAGTGTGTTTTGAGGAGAAGCTTAAGTCTATTTTTAAAGAGAGATAATGAGGGGAGTGAGGAGAGGTCACAAGGGAGAAGATTCCAGGATTTACCTACAGAATTAGAGAAAAGGGAATCCCCAGCTCTGTTGTTAGGTTTAGTGGTGTGGACTAGTAGTGTTTGAGATGAGCGTAAGGACTTCCGATTTGTATAGGGGGTGATTAGGGTAGATAAACTTGGAGTATTAGAAGGTTTATAAAGGATGTTGTGGGCAAGGGTGAGTTGGTGAAATTTAATCAGGTGTTGTAGTTCTAACCATCCTAGCTGTTTTAGGTTAATGCAATGATGGGTTCTAAATGAGTTGCCTGTAGCAAATCGTGCTATGTTATTATAAGCCATTTCCAATTTGTTGAGGTTATTCTTGGAGAGATTAGTAAAATGGGAGAGGCATAAAGGAGTGTAGAGATCAAGTGTGTGTGGGCAACTGTAATTTTAGCAGTGGGGAAAGGAAGGGTTTTATCCTGTAGAGGGTACCGATTTTTTTATTAACAGTCTTTATGGTATTATTGATATGGATGTCAAAGTTGAGATTATTGTCAATGGTGACACCGAGTAGTTTGGTGGTAGAGTCAGGAGATATAATAGTATCATTGGTAGATGTTACTGAGAATTGGAGAGGGGAGGACTTATGAGTAGGCGTGAAGAGGAGAAGTTTGTTTTTTTTAGGGTTTAAGAGGAGGCAATGCTGAGAGAACCATTTTTCAACTATGTTGAATACTTTTTGGGTGAGAGCATGAAGGTCATGGGATGATGTAGCTGGACATAATAGTGTTGAGTCATCAGC
Source organism: Protopterus annectens (assembly GCF_019279795.1). NCBI lineage: Eukaryota > Metazoa > Chordata > Ceratodontiformes > Protopteridae > Protopterus > Protopterus annectens. The sequence continues at coordinate 471,178,341 of NC_056732.1, read as the reverse complement.
ATATTGTATGCAGGTGGCTTGTGGGATAGCTAGATGAAGGTCATTAATAAATATAGAGAAGAGAAGAGGTCCAAGTACGGACCCCTGAGGGACTCCTAAGGTAACAGGTAGAAGGGTGGATAAAGTGTTTAGCCAAAGTACTGCTTGCTGTCGGCTGTCAAGGTAGGATTGGAACCATTTTATGGAAAGTGGGTCTAATGAGAGAGATTTCAGGATGTTTAAGAGAATTTGGTGGTTTACCATGTCGAATGCTTTGGACAAGTCGATGAATAGAGCAGAAGAAAGGTTGTTCAGGTTTCGGTGCCTGTTAATATAGTCAGTGAAAGACAAGAGGGCAGTGGTAGTGCTGTGTGAGGGTCTGAAACCATGTTGATAGTTGGAAAGTAAGTTATTTCCAGTTAGATGGTGGAGTAGTTGCTTATGGATACACTTCTCCATAATTTTAGCTAGGGGAGAAAGTAGGGCAATGGGGCGATAGTTTGATATTTCTGTGGAATGTCCTCCTTTATGTAGGGGGATTATGTGGGAGATTTTCCATATAGTGGGGATGTAACCTTCAGTAATCGATCTATTTATTAATATAGAAATAGGATAGGCTATGGCCTTGGATGATATCTGTAGATATTCAGAAGGCAGTAGGTCTGCAGAAGGAGAGCATGGTTTCAGTTTTTTCAAAAGGGTTTGAATAAATGAGGTTGTAACAGATTTGAAATGAAAGGGGGGTGGTGGGGTTGAGGAGTATGAGGGTATTGTGAAGGTATTAGGTGTTAGTTGCCTGGCTAGTAATTGGATAGTATCTGTAAAAAAGGTATTGAAGGTATTAGCTGTTTGGATTGGATTATTCAAGTCTGTATTTTGAGGGTTTGGTGTAGTAGATTTACCTGGGTGCAGTAATTGCTTGATGCTGGCCCAGAATTTCTGTGGGTTGTTGTGATTAGGTTGTTGGTATTGTAAGTAGTAGTTTTGCTTATCAGAGAGTATGGCCTTTTTAGTGTAATTTCTTAGCTTTCTAAATGTTAGTTGGTCAGTGGTGTTTTTTGTCATTCTCCATTTGGCCCAGTATTTATTTCTGATGTGAATTTTGTGTTTGGTTTCGCTGGAAAGCCATGGGGCAGGCTTGGCCTTAATTCTTATAGATCTGGTTGGAGCATGGTGATTAAGAATGGCAAGGAAGGTAGAGTTAAAGAAATTAACGGCTTCATCTAAAGGAAGATGTTTTAAGGGAGCCCAGTTGCAAGCTGTAAGTTCAATTTTGAATAGATCAGTGTTAAATTTCTTTTTGGATCTAATATGTCTGGTAGAGGTTGGGTTAGGGGTGTTGGTTTTATGTCTAATGATATAGGTGAGTGAGTGGTCACTAATGTCATCAGGGAGGGTTCCAGAGTCATAGTAGTGAGTATGATTGTTAGTTAGAATCCAATCTAGTGTGTTAGCTCTCTTGTTAGATTTATTTATTCTGGTGGGGGAGGTAATGGTCTGGGAGAAACCATATAGGTTTATGTGAGTGGTAAGGAGGCTACTACAATAAGTATTCCAGTTTAAATTCATATCGCCTAGGATAATGGTTTCTTGAGGTAGGTGTTGGGATAGCCAGCAGAGGATATTTTCCAAGGTGGCTATGTTATTTCCAGGGGGCAGATACATACAGATGATATAGATTGATTTAGCATTGTTAAGTTCAAGTTTAGTAATGAGAATTTCTGTTTTGGAGTCCAGTGGTATGTTACAGTTATAAGTGGTTAGTTGAAAGCCTGATTTAAATAGAATAGCCACAACACCACCTTTCTTAGCTACTCTGTCAAGCCTTAGGATATTATATCCAGGTGGGATAATTTCATTATCTTTGATGGCAGGTTTTAGCCATGTTTCAGTTAGGCAAATAATATCAAAGGTGTACACTTCTAGGAGAGCATGGAGTTGAGTTAATTTGTTGTTAATGCTACGTATGTTGAGATGAGCCAGTAGGAGTGAGTTAGAAGGTCTTGCAAGGGAAGAATTGATAGACTGATTAAGGTAATGAAGAGTGATAGGGGTTGCAGTTGGACCTGGGTTAGGATGAATATCACCATCCTTTACTGTGAGAAGTTGTAGTAGATGGCTTGGGATAGGGAGTTTGCTGTAGAGAAATAACAGTCTTTTGAAATATTGTGTATTATATTTAATGTGCAGTGTTCTATGATACTTTGATAGTAGGTAGCTAGGTGAGTATGTTATGTTTGCATGGTTATATAGGTGTGGTATGGACTGGGAGTTGGTTTGTTGTTTGGGGTGGTCTGGTTGTGGATATAATAGGTGCTCATATGAAGATAGAAAATATGTAAAGGTTAGTAATGGTAGCAGTAAAAGAATGAAGCAGAATCGAATTTGAAAAGGGATAGTTGAATAGGCCATTTGGAAAGATTAGTAATATGTTGTGACTAGGTAGGGAGGGAGGTGAAAAGGCTGGGAGTGTGCAGTGATAGGAGGGTGTGGTGATTAAAGAGGGGAGTGGTATGAGATCCTACATCAGAATTATAGAGCTTCATGCATGCCCACTACTATAATTAATCCCTCTTACTCTTGTTGATATGCAGCACCCTCCCCACTTAACTCCATATCAATTGGGTGCCTTACCCAGGAAAAATGATGGTTACTGAAGCATGTTTCACTGCACACAATGAAAAGACATCAGGAAGGCAGTCTGGAATAACATGGATAGAGGGTTTAACAGCCTAAAAACCCCCCTTTCTCAAGTCTCACCTAGGCAAGTATAAGATGATCGCAACAATGGCCCTCTTGACCGAGTTACCTCCACCCTTGCCCATCTGTGTCCCAATTTTCCCTGTCATCATATAGCTGAATATTCTTGTTAAGTCTCTTTCACCTTCAACTTTAGAATTTTAATCTCCCATATTCTTCTGGTCTTGTAGGACCATGGGTTAAAATGTCATGCCCATGACAGACTGGCCTTCATGAAGCTTTGCTGCGATAACCCCATGTCGATATTCTTTCCTTGCATATGTCTTTCAAGATAATTTTTGAATAAAGTAGAGGAATGACCCATTTTGACCACAATAGGAAGCTACTCCATAACGCACCTCTCACATTTTCGTATTACTAACATTTATCTTTAGTACTGGGCTCCTAAACCTGGCGTCAGTTCCCTCAGTAGCACATTCCAGGAGTAGGCTTTTAATCTGAACCAGATCAAACAATGCCTTATGGAAATAATACAATAATTCCTAAAGGCTATCAGAGTGTTTCAAATTTTCCAACACTATGATTCCTCTGGTAAGGAATTGCTATACCTGTATAAGTTTTCACATAGCTTACTCTAAGGTTATAGCAAGGCACTGCCATATTAAAGAACAGGTCATATCAGTGAAGTATTATGTGGGACAAGAATCTCTCTAGAGTGATGCAAAATATAATTTTCTGACTTGGAAAGATGTATCCTGGTCAAAATTTAGACTCCTGTCACTGTCCATGGCTTTAATAATGGGCCATTTTTAAACATTTGACCATTTAATCTGTAATCACTGCTCATGTAATTTTTACTAAGTTTTATGATGCTACATTTATTAACATTAAAGATGAAGCAGTTACTACTGTGTTATGTCAGCTGATTATGTGCTTTTTTTCAGATCATCAGGAATAAACTTCAGCAGCTTTTGTTGAAGTAATTATGTTTTCTAATTTGAAATTATCAGAATTCTTGGCTACCTGGAAGCAATTTTTTCACAATTTATTATAAGAAGAACTACAGTCATGGTTTTAGCACAAATACCTGTAGAACAGCAATGGTTATTCCAGTCAAGATAGACAGGTGTGCTTATCCCCCCATCAGTTTTACCTATCGCATCCCATTGCTTTACTAGTGCCATTAAACTGTGTATGGAAAGAAGCAACACTCATTTCAATTGGCAATTTGTAAGTTATTGTCTTATGGACAACAGTGCTGAGTGCCTTAGCAAGGTTAGGATAAACAGCATAGAGTGTCACACCTGGTAACAAGAAGTTTATTCAGTTTCTGTAATATTCCCACCTTTATTATAAATTTAGTTACACTGAAATACAGTTTAGTCAAAAGACACTACTATTATGGCCAAATTATTTTCAATATATGTGTTACAGTTTGTGTAGTGCATTCTGGATTACTTCCAGTGCCTAAATCCATGCATTACATTGTTGCTTGCAAAAGCAGCAGTTTAGACGTTCATGTGCATCTCTCATTTTCCCAAGATCATGTGACCATGGAGCTCACATGTGAACTATATTGAAGTAAGAAATGTGTGTGCGTGAAGGGGGAGTGGTGGCTTGCCACCAGCAATAAATCTGTCTGGTGGTCTTGTTTTAATTTTTATTGGGTGATTTCAATTATCCATCAATTAACTTGTGCAACTACCTCCACTGTTTGGCATGCTCAGACATTCCTGACACAGTAAATGAAAACTCCTTAGTGTACTAAGCCTTTTTTATCTCCATCATTGGTTAAGTTGGACCACAACTTAGTAACCTCTAACCTCACAACAATAAATTCTGAATTCAAGGCCTTTTGCAATATAAACTCACTCAGTTCTTTTCTTCAGTGTCACCACTCCTCATGAAGCTTCAGCTGCTGTGTTTTCATCTGAATTTTACTTCTACATAAAAGTATATAGATATAGCAGTTCCCCTAAAATTAAACATAATGGGAAATTTAAAAATAGATCACCGTTGTGATTCATCACTATAAATAAGCTCTATAATAAAAGAAAGCAAATCAAATTCCCGGAAAATGTCCACAATAAAGCCTTGATCAAAGAGATCATCAAGAAACTAAAAGTGACCATCAGAAAGACTATCAAACATGAAATGAAACTGGCATTATAAGCCAAAGATGACCACAAATCTTGTTTTAGTAAATATTAGGAAACTGACTGACATCTGGAGAAGCAATCCAAAATGGTATTATCCACGTGGATACTGAAGACATAGATAAGACAGATATCATGTTAGTTTTACTCAAGAACCAGTAAAATTCCTTATATCCTGAGATCACCATGGAACATGCCCTGTCTACAATTCCTAAAACAAAAAATACCACTTCCACAGGCACAGAAAATTTACCCAGATGTCTAATAATGTCAGATATGCTGTTGCTGAACCACAACTGCATTTGTCTAATTTAAACCTAGCCACAGGGTATTTGGGTGGTGCAGTGGTGTAGCAGTTAGCCTCACAACAATAGGTTCTCTGGTTCGATTTTCATCTGGGGTGTCATCTGTGCAGAATCTGCATGTCCTCCCTGCATTTGCATGGGTTTCCTCCCACATTCCAAAGACATGCAGTAGGTGGACTGGACACTCTAAGCTGGCCCTAGGTGTGTGTGTGTGTGTGTGTGTGTGTGTGTGTGTGTGTGTGTGTGGTGCACCCTCCATGGAAGGATGGACCTTGGGCAAGCAATCTGATCCCATAAAACCCGTAACTGCTACAGAAACAATGAGAGCTGAAAGGTGCTTGTTGCTAGATGTACCACATGGTGCATAAATCGGAAAGAGAGAGAGAGACAGGGTATGTTCCTGAGGTTTGGAAAACAGCACAAGGGTGCTCCTACATAAAGGGGGCCCAAGCACAGAAGCAGGGGAATTACAGGCTTATCAGCCTAACTAGTCTAATTTGTAAGGCTATAAATTGCAACATATCTTCCCTCTTAAAATGAGGCATTATAAATTCTTGCAAAATGAACCCAACATCAAGGACAGATGATGTCTACTCAACTTGGTAAACTTTTTCGAGAAGTTTAGAGGCAGTGGACAATGGTCCACACAGCATATCTGGATCTGGCCAAAGCCTTTGCCATTGTATCCCACAATGGCACTAAAAACAAAATAACTAATGGTAGACTCTACATGACAAGGAGACTGCAAACTGGCTGAAAAGTAGAACTCTCACAATTAAGGAGGCAGCTGCCACTTCAGGAAGTAAACAGTAGGGGTTTCACAGGGTTCAGCACCAGGACTCTCATTTTTGGTATATATTTTTCCTACATTTATACAAAAAAATCTATGGCTTACAAAATTCACCAATAACTGTATGTTAAGTGTCATCATTCATTCTCCCACTGACACAGAAGTGCTTCAGCAAGCTCTAGTTCTTATAAACCAATGGTATAGAGAGAAAGGGCTCAAACTAAAAACAAAATATGCAGCACTGTTGCCCCTGGGAAACACCTTTTGTCTACAGCTTACAGTATAGTTAGCAGCCTACTACACATGTACATAATAGTCAGGGGTCTCAGCACCTGGGATGACAATTCCCTCACCTGTTGGCCACCATGTTACAACAATAGTTAGGCAATCCTTCTATCAAGCACAACTGGTTTGCAAAGGTATTGCATCTAGGTCAAAGAATATTACTGTCCTTCTGTATACTGCTCAAATGTCCCTTTCTACAGGTTACTAGCCAGATACATCATGCAGCTAGAAAGGCTCCAAGGGTTCCTGAAGAAAAAGATTAATAGCCTAAAAACTCCTAGCTGGACTGACAGAATAAAAGCCCTACCCCTAAACACGGTCTCTTGTAGATTCCTAGATGGAGCTCTGTGCCTGCCATTCCAGGCCATCAAATTCCCTCCCTTAATGTATCTCTCATACCTTCACAGCATGAATGGCTATAAACACACCCAAACCAAAGAGCTAAACGTCCACCAATATACAAGTAAAACATGTTGAAGGGACAGTCTTTATTCAATAGCTGTCACATCTGTGGAACAAATTCCCCTGTGTGTTAAGCAGATGGACATCCTTGCTTCCTTCAAGAATTACTTTAATGACTGGATGTGTATCCATGCATGGCCTGGCACATTTTGCTCTCCTGGAAGTTGGGGGTACATCTTGAAGACGGTATTTGACAAGGTGCACAAGGTTTTCAGACTAACTTGCCTTGTAGCTCCCATCATCCTAATACATTTGTGTACAGAGGTTCAAGCTTTCTTTTAATTTTAATGGCCTTTTGTGTTTTGGTTTTAACTATAATGGTTTCCTTTTCAGCCCTTTATCAAGTAACATTGTTACTTCTATAAAAAATTCCATGAGACTGGTAAGTCAATATCTTCCCATAACAAAATTCTATATCAAACAGAAGCAGGTTCACTCTTACTCTGAATAAGTTCCATTAGGATCTTGCCATAATGCTATTTAAACTACTGGTTAAGTTGCTTGGCGTAAAACTAGGTTTGACCTAACTATAATCATAAGTTAACTGCACTCCTCCCATAAGATATGCATGCATTATTGCTTTCCTATCAATTCCCATATCAAAATGAATATAGACGAGGATTACTTTAGCTGCTATATTTTGATACCCTCTTCTGCTTAGTAATTTTGCTCCATGTACACTGATAATTTCCTACTACCGTGATGTTCTGTAGTGTGCACCAATGTCACTTCTTATAACTTACTGTCCTTTTTTATAGTTTATTTAAACTTTTTGTATTGTAAACCTATTATTTCTTGAAGTATTTCTAAAAAACAAAAAAATACACTGCAGCAGCCAGATACACACAAATCTTCCAGTTTATTGTAAAACATGATCCACAAGTACAGACTGAGCGCTTTATTCCCTTTAAGCAGGGATTTCATCAAAATCTAACACTACCTCTAAAATTTCCCGTTAAATAATTGCTGACATCACTCAATTAACTTCATAAAGGAACCCATTCCTTATTTTAAATACAATGTGTTACATTTAAAAAAATGAGCTAAAACCCCCCACATTCTTTAATAGAACCTTTTTTAAAAAATATTTAATATATATAACAAATTTAATAAGTTATAGTAAAATATACTGTATGTGAAAAAAATGTAACGCTTATACATATTAAAAAGTAATAAAAAATTTGGCTATGTGCAAATCCTGTCCCAGTTTTTATGTAGGTAAGACTGAGAGGCAGTTAAGGGACAGGATATATGAACATGCATATCAAATATCCACCAGTAATACGAACAATGCATTATACAAGCATTCTATTGTATGCCCTAGTTTTTCTGAGTTTGAGTTTGCCATACTAGAAAGAGTGCTGCAAAACCTTAGAGGTGGTAACTTTAGAAGTCATATTGAGGAAAGAGAGGCAAGGTGGCAAATTAAGTTACAGGCAAGTCAAGACCCAGGACTTAATGATAAGATTTCCATCAAGCCCTTGTTGCATAAGAAAGCAGCCTTAATGAGATAGTTTATTTATTACTTTTTAATATTTATGAGTTGCATGTTTTTTTCACATACAGTATATTTTACTATAACTTATTAAATTTATTATATATATTAAATGTTTTTTAAAAGAAGGTTCTATTAAAGAATGTGGAGGTTTTTAGCTCCGTTTTTAAATTTAACACATTGTATTTAAATTAAGGAATGGGTTCCTTTATGAAGTTAATTGAGTGATGTCAGCAAGTATTTTAGTATTTAAGGGGAAATTTTAGAGGTTGTGTTATATTCTGATGAAATCCCTGCTTAAAGGGAAGAAAGCGCTCAATCTGTACTTGTGGATCGTGTTTTACAATAAACTGGAAGATTTGTGTGTATCCGGCTGCAGCAGTGTGATTTTTTACACTGCTTTTGGCTCTATTTTTGTGGTATTAGTTGGCGTTGTGTAGCCGTTGCAGCATGGTTTCACTAGAGGATATACCTACATTGTTTTCCCCTGTGCATCGTGATGAACTCAACAGAGTGCATTCGGAGCTGGTTATAGTAAAAAGGGAACTCACTAGACTTATTGAACTCCTTACCCAGCCAGAAGACTCGAGTAAAGGAGGTTATAGAAATGGCACTCGTCCCCTGATAATGATGTCATCAACTTTGGAATGAGAGAGGAACAGCTGTTGGATGCTGTGATCGGAGAAGGTATGGCGGATAAAGGGAATGAGTTTAACAAGGTTCGAATGAGTCCCCATGGCAATGTTATCTCTCAAACAGCCAACGCTGAGGACAATGAAGCAATAAGGACTGGGGCAAAGCCCAAACAAGCAAGTACTGTTGTTCGGCAGTATGATTGTGTTGATTTTGTGACTGGTCAAGCTCATAATAACCATTGAGATGTTTACAGTAAAAACGGATATGCGCATGCAATTAGAGGACATGTGAGCAATCATGAAAGAACTGAGGAATTACATAATGAGACTGGAAATGTGTTTGGTTTTGATTATTTGTTGGAAAAACAGTTTTTGTTTCCAGATAACATTGATGGTAATAAATCCTATGGTGTAGCAAAAATAAGTGAGGACAGACTGAATGGGACTTTTAAAGATATGATTTTTTTTTTCATTTGAGTCTAAAATGTGTTTTTAAAAAATTACAGCTAGAAAATGGTTATCTGTCTGAATGTGTAAAGAAAAAAGTATTCCCAAAGGGATTGAGGGTTTATAAATTCCCAAAGGGATTGAGGGTTTATAAATTTCCCTTCGGGATCGACTATGATGACAATTTGATAGCAGAGTTTGTAGAAATGTTTAATAGATATGGGCTGGAAATGATGGAAAAATTATTAAAAGTAATGATGCTAAGTTAAGCCTGTTTATTGGGCAAGCTGAAAAATTAGATCAAAAAATTAAAAGTGACCCTTTATTTTCATAGCATGAAGGATTGTATCACAAAAAAATGCAAAATGTGGATTTTAAGTGCAATACGTTGTTTGAAATAAAATGTAAAAAAATGGAAAGAGATTTGAAAGAGTATAGGGAGAAAAGGGCATACATTTTGAAGGATGCTAAGAAGGGTGAGTCATTCAAAAACACAACAGGAGGTTATACCAAGGTCCACCAATGGAAGCAAAGGTATGAGAGAAATATAAGAGGAGACAATAAGGGATATTATGGTAGACAATGTATGAACCATATTCTTTTCAATATCGGCAGCAGTGGGATGTGGGGCTGGAGCAAGAGAGGGGTCAACAGGAAGAATGGAGGAACAAAAGCAACAGGAACAACAGGGAGAGATGGTAGAGAATATTATTCAAGATGGGATTATCCACACCTTTCAAGGATACCGTATTTATAATTTCTCAGGAATTGATTTAAGTAAGGAACACTTTTCTCTGTGTATGAAAGGGTTGAAATTCGTGCTCTCCAGATATTTTGATTACACGGAAACAATTTTAGAGTTAAAAATGTTCCTAAGAAAACTAAATTTGGCATATATGTTCCATGATCAAAGCATATGTGAGAGGGGTTGGGTAAAAAATGAACCCAAGGTTAAGAGTGTATTTAACCCACCTCTAGAGCCAACTTTGAACATCATGGAAAAAACAATCATGGAGGATGTTTATAGGTTAAAAGCTAGAGAACGACACAACCCCTCAATGAGGAATTTGAGTGAGAAGGAAAATGTGGTTCTGAAGGAGTTGGGAAATGACAAGGTAATTAGAGTCACGCGTCCCAAGGGGGGTGGCATGGTTATATACAACACTTTTCAATATTCGCAGAAAAATTGTCGAAATGTTAAATGATTCATCTTCTTACTCATCATCCTCTATTAATGAGATAAATATTAGTCAACGACATACTGCTTTTTATTTAGTGGAATATTTAATAGAAGAGAGAATTTTACCTGATTTATACAACTTTTTGAAAGTAAAGTACCCAATAGTGGCTACTATGTTTGGGATCCCCAAGTTCAATAAGGGGTGTGACAATTTGTCTTTCAGACCAATAGTGTCTGGTTGGGGATCTAAAACATTCCCCTTCAGGGTGGTGATAGATAAATGGTTGAAAAATCAAGTCTACAATGCCGAACATTTACTTAGGGATTCGTGGGACTTCCTAGGGAGGATTGGAAAAGATTTGTGGGACAAAAACACATTTTTCTCACTACTGATATTGCAGATTTGTACACCTCAATTCCAAAAAAAGGAAGGAATGGAATTTAATGTGAGTTTACATAAGAATACTAAACTTACGGATGATAAGATAGAATTGATTATTGAATTCATGGAGATAGTATTGGACCATAATTATATATTCTTCGAAGGAGAATATTTTAAACAAAACAAAGGTGTAGCTATGGGGGCCTCCTGTGCCCCCATTTATGCCAATTTAGTTCTGCTAGAGTGGGAACATAATAAGGTGTTTAAGAGTGAGTTTTTCAATATATGAATTTGCATGTGAAGTTCCTGGACGATATCTTCATTTTATGGAAGGGTCCCGAGAATAAGATTCAAGAAATGGTCAACTATTTGAATGGAAGTACTGATTTTTTAAGATTTACATACAAATACAAAGACAGTGGTATTAATTATCTTTACAACCACATTTAAAAGGTGAATAACAGTTTTAAATCCAAGGTGTTTAGGAAACCTACTTTTAGTAACTCATATTTACAGTACACCAGTAGTCACCCTCCACATAAAAAATTAGTATTATTAAAGGGCAATTCATTCAGGTAGCCAGAATGACATCTAGTGAGGAAGATGTGGAGAGGAATTACAAAAAGTAGCCAATGTATTTAAGGAGAGGGGGTACCCCATTAAAGTTATTTCAGAATATGTGAAATATGTAAGGAATGAGTGGGGAAAGAAACACAAGCCCCTATTAGGTAACCCAGGTTGCATTATTGAAGACGAAAATAGTGTGGGAGAAGAAAACAAAGAATTTGAAAGAGCTATGGTGGTCCCTTATAGTGGTAAGGCCAATGAGGTAAAAAAAATAGTAGAAAATAATTGGGCCATCTTAAGGAACAATTCAAAGTTGTGGTCGGTAGTGGTTTCCAGACCCACTTTTGTGTATAAGACAGGAACAAATCTGAAAAAATGTTTTGAAGAAGCACCAAAAAATAAGGGACGGTATGGTAGCATTGTCGCCTCACAGTTAGACGTTGCCTGTTTGATTCTCAGAGCGTCTTCTGTGTGGCGACATGCGTGAATGGGCCTTCCTTCGTTGAAGGTTGTGCGTTAGGCCCGGCAAGCCAGCAGATCAAAATCTACTGCCAATCATTAGTGGACCGGAGTTCCGCTGTGGCGACCCCTAACCGGGAAAAGCCGAAAGAAACAAACAATGGTACAACAAGATGTGATACTTGTTTCTATGTAAATATATATGTACAGAGGAGCATGTTATGATAGCCAATACGGTAAAAACCCGGGTGAGATTCGACCGGGGTAATTGTCAGACTACAGGGGTGGTGTATTTGGCTATGTATAAATCCTGTCCTAGTTTTTATGTAGGTAAGACTGAGAGGCAGTTAAGGGACAGGATATATGAACATACATATCAAATATCCACCAGTAATACGAACAATGCATTATACAAGCATTCTATTGTATGCCCTAGTTTTTCTGAGTTTGAGTTTGCCATACTAGAAAGAGTGTTACAAAACCCTAGAGGTGGTGACTTTAGAAGTCATATTGAGGAAAGAGAGGCAAGGTGGCAAATTAAGTTACAGGCAAGTCAAGACCCAGGACTTAATGATAAGATTTCCATCAACTCCTGTTGCATAAGAAAGCAGCCTTAATGAGATTATTTATTACTTTTTAATATTTATAAGAGTTGCATGATTTTTTTTTTACATACAGTATATTTTACTATAACTTATTAAATTTATTATATATATTAAATGTTTTTAAAAAAGGGGTTCTATTAAAGAATGTGGAGGTTTTTAGCTCAGTTTTTAAATGTAACACATTGTATTTAAAATAAGGAATGCGTTCCTTTATGAAGTTAAATGAGTGATGTCAGCAAGTATTTTAGTATTTAAGGGAACATTTTAGAGGTTGTGTTAGATTCTGATGAAATCCCTGCTTAAAAGGAAGAAAGCGCTCAATCTGTACTTGTGGATCGTGTTTTACAATAAACTGGAATATTTGTGTGTATCCGGCTGCAGCAGTGTATTTTTTTTGTTTTTTAGTGATTTTTACACTGCTTTTGGCTCTATTTTTGTGGTATTTCTTGAAGCATTTATCCCTGGACTTCTGTAGAAAATGGGCATTGTTGCCTTGTCAGAATTCCCAGTAAACAAAGGCAGTAATTAAGACAGACAGGCATACATACACACACTGGTACCAATACTGCCTGTCACACACACAGCAGGGATGCATCCACATTGTGACATCTTGTTTAAATGAATAATGGGGGTTAGGGGAGGGATTCTTTGATTCTGTATAGGAGTCTAGCAAGTATGTTGTGCCATCTCACAGAACTTCAGTTTTTTTAATTTACTTGTGGCTGCAGTTATATCCACAGCTATACAAGGGACATCATCCCTTGTGAGTTTATAGTACTGTGAAATATACCTTTGCTTATTGTGAAGTGTGCACAAAATTTTCCTGCAAGTAATTTATTACTTCTTGAAGTGCCTCTAACACTGTTATTCCTTGTCTGATCCTTCTACTCAGCAGGGGATATCTTACAAATACCTGGGATGTTCACTTCGTGAAGCAATGTGTCAAAATTGGGACTTTTGTACTATCTCAAAGGATATCACACTTCTACTTCTAAAACAATGACTTCCAATGTAATTCCGCTCTCCTTGCTTTTATACAGCAGATATAATCCTGCTTATTCTCAGCAATCAGACAATTCAGCTATGAGCAGGATTCAACCTGGGTGCTGCCGGCAATATGCAGTACTGCGCCATTATCACTGTGTGTTTTGTAACAGCTTGACTGGATGACATACACCCAACTTTCCCATGCCTGTCTCCAGCATGATGCTCCGTTCATTTTACCTAACTGCTTCCTTTGGTACTTCGCAGACATACTTTCTACAAGGCTGGGAACTGCAGCTTGTCATGTGCCTTTCCTAGTTTGTGTGACCCCTTGCCTTGACAAAAAAAAACAAATTCCATCTACATATTTAAATCTTCTTCATCAGCTTACCTCTTATCCACATCCAGATGTGCCAACTGCCAACCACTACAATACCCTACCAGGGGACGCAGTATCATGTTCGAAATATTTTGTGCCCCTTTGTGGGTCCTGTAAGGCAGTATATGATGGATTTTTTATTATTTATTATTTGTATAACTACTTACACATTTGTATTTCTACTTGTTCTATCCAGGTATTTTCACTCCTTCGTTTTCCCTAAAAATATGACATGGGTACAGTGGGAACTCCTAACTAACAAATGTTCATTAAATATGAAAAAAATAATTAAAAATGATAATGATGCTATCACATAACTGACTGACTGTAACCTGAGCAGATTTATTTGGGTCATTCAGTTTAGTACTCCATTTTTTTTGTAAGTATATCATTTACATATTTATACTCCTCATTGACAAAGTAGGACATCTCAAAAAGATTCATACAGTAATGTTATCAGTAAAAAGTCTTCTAAAAGTCACTGCAATGCTGTATTTACATTAATTCTATAATGTGTTATACTATTCACAAGTACAAAATTATATTTTCTCTATTTCTCATTGACTTTTCATATCTTGGAAAAGTAATACCTAGACATATAGTGTCAGAGCACTTTTATTTATCCAGACTTGATCATTCAGATAAAATCAAAAATTCCTGTCCAAGTGCTTGTTTATCGAAATATTTAGTGAAATGTGAAACATTATTGCTATTTGTATAAGTAACCATACAAATAACACTGAATATCTCTGAAGATGCACAATTTACATTGCCAATATCTTTATAGCCTTCAAGAAATACAATTTCTTGTATCAATTTCTTGGGAGCCAGAATCCGCCACATAACACAAGCACTCAGGTCACTCCAGAACAAGTACAAATATGACTCTGTCACTGTTCATGTGGGGGGGGAATGACCTGAAATGTACCTCCCTGGACTACATGGAAAGAGACATGGAAGAGCTCTCTAATCATGTAGCCCAGGCGGGTATGACCCTGACCCTGAGTAGCTTCCTGCCCTCACCAAGAATGATACCTCAGTATAAAGAAAAAATGATCAATTTCAACAACTGGCTAAGCTTCTGGTGTCATTCAGAGGGGATCCAGTGTCTGTCAGCCTGGGATGATATGCTTGATAAGCCATGTTGCTTCGCAAGAGACGGCTTGCACCTGTCACCCCTTGGCTTTCGAATACTGGCCAAGGCTCCTGCTGCCCCCATAGTGCCTTTTTTAGGCAAGGCTCAAAATTCAAACCCACCTCCGTAGACAGCACAAGTAAAAAAATGAGGGTTATGCTACTCAACGCCAGGAGTTTAAATCTCAAAATGCATGCGCTCAAAGCACTCCTAAGTATGGAGAAAGTCGACATCTGTGCAGTAACTGAAACCTGGTTCAAGGCTCCAGAGAGCACTCCAACACTACTGGGCTACAACTCATACCACACATTTCGGCCACAGAACACGGAACGAAACACAAAAGGAGGGGGTGTATCCATATTCATCAAGGCCTACTAAACCTGGTTGACTTCTTCGAGACACTCACCAAGGCCATAGATGATTGAAAGGTGGTTCACACAGCCTTCCTTGATCTTGCCAAGACATTCCACACCATTCCTCACTCAGGTATTATAGAAAAACTCACCAGCCTGAACATAAACCCCTACATCACAAGATGGGTTGCCAACTGGCTTACAGACAGAACTCACACCTCTAGGTTAGTGGTGCAGCATGGCACCTCTGAGATCATCCATGTGCAACTAACATCAGGCAAATCTGCAATACAAATTGTGGCCTGCTACAGATCACCCTCCATGACCCAGGACCACCACTCCGCCTTTCTGGAGACACTGGAAAATATGAAGGTCCTACCGAACACCCTGATATTGGGCAATTTCAATTAGCCTACCATTAATTGGAAAAACTACATGAGTACAAACTTCCAGGCTCAGCGCTTCCTGGAATTTATCAACTCAAATGCCCTGGATCAGCTGGTAAACTCCTCTACCGCAGGCCACAACATATTGGACCTGGTCATCTCCAACATGGGCAACAGGTGTTCCGTACCGGAGGTCAACCCGTCACTGGTTAGATCAGATCATAAACTAATCATCCTGGATGTCCACACCCCACCACCTCAACCAAGGAAACCACAGTGAAAAACTTTTCTAAAGCAAACTTCACCTTACTTAAGGCAGAGGTGGTAAGTTTCACAGCCCCCACGCTAAAGGATAACACTGCCCAAGATGCAGAATCCTTTTCAATTGCACTCTATGAGCACCTACAAGGATGCATGGATCATGCCATCCCTAGCAAAACCAAGACTCACTTCCCTAAGAGAAGGAAACCAGTCTGGTGGACCCCTGGCATAAACAGGTTATACGACAAAAGGAGGAAACTAGTTCAGAAAAAAATCAAATCCCAAGAAGGAAAGACGTCCCTGATCAGTATCAATAAGAAACTAAGGTCCCTCATAAAATCATCCAAGGCTAACTCCGAAAAAAAAATAGCCAAGGATTCAAAACATAACCACAAAGCCTTCTTTAGCTATGTTAAGAATCTAAGTGGCAACTCACAGATATGCTTTGAGCTAATGCAAAACAGCACAAAATATACTGAACTTATTGATATTGCCAACATCCTGGCAGATAGATTCAGTGCAAACTTCGCCCCCCTCTCACCTCCAAAAGGGCCCACAACAATACTGGAAAAGTGTAGTGTCCCAGAAATCACAGAAGCACAGGTGAAAACAGCCCTTTCAAAAGCCAAAAACACAGCATCAGTGGGGCCAGATGGTGTCCCAGGCTGCATCTTGCATGATCTACTGAACGAACTAACCCCCCACCTAAACATGGTGTTCAACCTCAGCCTCTCCACAGGCTACATGCCCATAGAATGGCGCACAGCAATGGTTATTCCACTTCACAAAGGAGGGGCCACAACTGACCCTGGTGACTGTCGCCCCATAAGCCTGACTAGTATGGTCTCTGCAAGGCTATGATGAGCATCATCATGGAACTCATTAACAAAGACATTGGGAACCTCCAAACACTTGAACCGACCCAGTTTGGTTTTGTTAAGGGCAGATCATGCCTACTAAACCTGGTTGACTTCTTTGAGACAGTCACCAAGGCCATAGACAAGGGAAAGGTGGTTCACACAGCCTTCCTTGATCTCGCGAAGACATTCAACACCATTCCTTGCTCGGGTATTATAGAAAAACTCACCAGCCTGAACATAAACCCCTACATCACAAGATGGGTTGCCAACTGGCTTACAGACAGAACTCACACGGTAAGAATAGTGGGCTCCAGGTCCGACTCTAAACCAGTCACAATTGGTGTCCCGCAAGACTCGGGTTTTGGGATTCCTACTGTTCGGCATATATTTCTCAGAAGTACAGGCAAACACAGGAGGACTATGGCTAACCAAGTTTGCCGATGACTGCAAACTGGGAGCCATAATTAACTCTCCGGCTGATATGGACATCCTTCAAAAAGGCCTTACTAAGACAGACACCTGGTGTCAAAGTCATGGCCTCAAGCTAAATGCCAAAAAATGCATAGTTATCCTGATTGGGAAAAACAAAACACCCACGAATTACCGCATAGGTGGCAGCCCCCTTAAGTAGTTAGGAAATCCTTCTATGTAGCCCATCTAATTACTAAGGGGTTTGCATTTAGAAATAAGGAGGTTATAGTGCCCCTCTACTCGTCACTCATCAGACCCATCATAGAGTACAATGCCCCATTTGGGATGTACCTCACAAAACACTTCCAACAGCTGGAAAGATCACAAAAGCACCTCACCAAGACGATTACTGGCCTCAAACATATGCCCTATGCAGCCCGACTGAAAAAACTCCAGCTGTACTCAGTGGCATATCACTTATTCAGCGGTGATCTCTGCCTGACTTAAAAAAGCCATGTCCAACTCAGAATTGATGGACATGCTCCACCTAAAGAAATCCAAGTCACTGCGAGCCACGCACTCTAGTGAGCTAAACCTCACCACAACAATAAATAGAACATGCTGGAGGGATAGAGTCCTGTCACAGAGACTCCCCATGCTTTGGAGCAAAACTCCTAACTACATAAGGCAGAGCCCCTCATTAACACTCTTCAAAAGAAACCTTGACGAGTGGATGGGTAACAGAAAATACACCCCTGGGATCATTCCATTGGCTCTGCTTGATAGAGGCTCAGTTAATTAATCAATGGGCCGGCGAAAGCCGACACACTGGCTAGGCTTATAAATGCCCTTGGGCAGATAGTCTAGTACCTACTTATGAACCTATTTACAGTGAGCACATCAAGCCTAGTTTTCTTCATCTTTATCCAAGGTTTCACCTGATGCCATGCAATAGTTTATAAGCCATCTGGTTTTGGAAATACTAGTGTACATATGGAGATATTTCAGTGCTTCATAATTACTAGCAAACACCTACTAATACTTCCAGTACAGTGTATAATACTTTGCAACAACAATGCATTCTTCCTAGCATGATATTTCACAACATTGCCCTCAACTTGAAGCTCTCAGTTACGACAGTGTGAATGTAAACATGATGAAAGCGAATAATAAATGACACAGCTCTGACTAATAACTCACCTGCAGAACATTGTAGATTAACAACCTTAGTGTCATTTTGCTTTACATACATTTCATTTTTTGTATCCATTATTAATAGGCAACTCATTTAGGTTTTGTATTTAAAGGATTTTTCTCCCTTTTATATCATCCTACAATTTGTGTCTCACATCCATCTGCCAGCTCCCTCATTTACCACCCCTGGACTAGATGCATTAGGGCTGGGGTGAAATGGAACTTGAGAGCACCCTGGGCATCTGGCCATTCATAATCCACTTGGGAGGGTTATTTTATGTCCAACCCTGTTGTTCCCCCCTCCTTTGGTTCCATATGGAGCAATCGAGGGGCAGGTGTGAATGGGAGCATGCAATGTATCACCCTGTGGGAGTGGGGTTCGGGAGGGTGGCCTAATGGTTAAGGTGTTTGCCTTACAAACACAAGGTGCAGGGTTTGAGGCTAGGCTTAAAATGGCTCATAAGGGCAATTAGCTTAGTATTAACCTATGAACCTCTGTGGCAACTCAGCCTTGTCATCTCCCTATTTCCTCTTTTGGCCTACACCTCCTAGTGTGATGTTCCAGATTTCCCCAAGGATTATCACAGGATATGCCATGGAACTACCCACAAGGGATGGTAATGCCCATTCTTTCCTGCTGCAACATCAAACAGCAGAGCCGTTAATCAAACCCAGGTCACTTGGGCAAAAGTCGGTCTTCACCAAGGTGTTTAATGGAAATATACTAAAAAGGCACTACAGGCATGAGTGAATTAAAATCATAATACCATGGTATGTGTTCATTGCAATGGGAATAGCTGTATGTAGGGAGCAGAAAGATTCTAGGTTTGTCTGTATATCAAATACAATGCCACGACTAGATGGACTGTTTAGTACTTGCTCAAAACTGTTTTGGTCCTATCCTACTCCCCAGTCACCTTTGCCAACATTACACTGTTTTGTTCCATTCACATTTTTATCCCAACTGCCCTCCAAATCATTCAAATCCCTGCAGAACTCCCTGATTCCCATCTGTATTCAGACTACAATTATGAATGGACACATTAAACTGGTACTCCTCCTTTCCTTTTCGCATCCTTTCCCAGTTGTCCCCCATAATCTCTTCTGTAACATTTCATCACTAAAAATATTATCCCTAGTTCTAGCCAGTAACTTTGTTTAATACCTTTCCTTTCTCTTCCCAAGATACCTGCTAACACTCACAGGCATGTCAAGTTATACATCAATTTCATTCATTCTACAAATTTTCTTCATAAACCTTTCCTTTTTTATGACTCTACAAACAAAAAGACCATTCTTTTAGACACCAGCACATTGCTTTCTTGACTCCGTCTTTCCTCATTTCTTCAATGAAAACATTATCTGCTAGTTACCCACCAATACTCTTCCTCTAGCAAGATCTACTTGGCTCTTTAATGGCCTCCTCATACTTCTAGCCAGTCACTCCACCAATATATTTGCCAGTGATTTAGCATCTATCTCACCTTCTGCTGTTTTGTTGTATGCATTTTTTTCTGAATTATAAATACCAAGTTTTGGCTTAAAATCCTTGCCTATATTTTATAATAGATCATTTAGATAGAAAACTCATTCTCCAAGCATATTTACATGGAAGATGAAGACACAACTGTTTATTGTATTGTATTTAATAAAGTGACTGCAGATACACTTTATGAACCCAGAATGTAACTACTATTTTTAAAATAAAATGGTTTTGCACTCAACTGTCAGCAAAGTGTTAATATATAGCAGAGTCTCAATGCAGTTAATACGTCATTAAGCACCTGTCTGATAATCTGTTTTATCTTAAACTGTTTTAAAATGTTGTTATTTCAGTGCTATAGATGTACTTTTGCAACTTTGCTTTTCAATGCCTTTACACACTGTAGTCATAATTCCAATTTCCTCCAGTGAAAACCAATGCTTGCCACTGAGCATGTCTACTCAATTAACAAAATCTGACTACATAAATGAAAATGATACTTGTCAATGACAATGCACATTTAATTTTAAATGTACACACTTTGGTTTATTGTCTCATAAAAGCACACAGGAGGAACTTGTATACCACAGTTTTGAAAGTCTTATTCTAGTTAGAAAATGTTTCTCCCAACAAACCAATAAATAAAAACAAGGAGATATAAGCAATATAAGAAATAAGCAATTACTGGGAAAAAAAACAGCCTCCCTGATTAAGCTGCTTTGGTAAGTTTAAATGAGTTACATACCTACTTGAACAATGTACACCTGTGTTTAAAACTTGGGCCACAGCAACAGTTGCAAAGCTGCAGAAGTACACAGAAGTCATAATCAGCTTCCCATTTGATATAATCAATTATTATGATAAATAATCATCAGCAAAGGAAGGCACAATGCATTCAGACTCATCTTATTTTCTGCATTTGCCTCTTTCTTTCTCCCCTTTTGGTGTGTTCAAGCAGCACAACACAGGAATATGGGAGGGCATATCATGCAATTATTCATTAATTTATTTACTGAGCTGGTAGATGCTATAGAGCTTATGACACATCCACTTCCCAAAGGGACACATAGCTGCTTAAAGGCCATGTTGCAACAACATTTTGTATCTACAGACTGCACAAAAAACATCATATCTAAACCTCATATTATGCAGTCACCTGTACTGCTAAACAGTCATCAGCAGAGAAAGTGCCTCAGCTACAGCTAGTTTATTCAGTAAAAATCTCCTTAGACTGCTACTTCCTGTCAAAAGCTATACTACCTTGAGAAGTTTGGAATTTTCTGCTTAATTATGCAACTTTACTTCAGAGGATATTATTTGTTTTCAAAATTGTGACCCAGCATGAAGTGATGAGCTAGGGCTCATTTACCAAAAGCAGAAACAGGGGCTCTATCAGAAAGGGCAGTGCATGTCTCAGTCTCTCTTCTTTCCAGGGCACCCTTCTTGGATTTTTTCAAATGATGCATCTCTTCTTTAAATGTTCTTTGCAGCAGTAAAATTAGGTTAGTATTTGCTTTCTGCTTGGAGTGTTTAGTGGACTTTACGGACTGGGCGCAGTAAAGAAAACTTTTTGTGGACTGAAGATGAGGACAGAAACAGCTTATAGTCCAGAATTAATGAGATTATATGTATAACATGTCCTTGTAAGTCTTGCAATTGCAAAATGGTTTTAAATGTCAGAGTTTGAGAGATTGCAGTCATTGGTAATAACAGAGGTGGCTAGCCAATACTCAGCATTTTTCCAGTACCATCTGTCTATTCATAACTGTTTACATTTCTACATGCTAGAATGCATATAAATGTATATTTCGTTTTTCAGAATATTGCCTGCTTTCCTTAAGCAGAGCTTTATTATTTAATTTAATAAGATATGTCTGGCTAATAATTTATATAAGGATAATTACAAAAAACTTGAAAATTGCAATTGTTGACATCCACCTTTTGAAGAGAGGGGCTGCTTATCCACAGTTACCATAAGTTAATAATATGGTCGGCTGGCTCCTTTTAAGAGTGTACAGTAAATGTGTCTTGGATGTACCAGACTGGTCTGGTTGGTGGTACCAAGCTATCATGAAAGCAAAATGGTATAATGGCACTGAAAATGCATTATTATCCTTTCCTGGAAATCACAGATTTTGTGTGTGTTTGTGTGTGTGTGCGTGTGTGTGTGTGTGTGTGTGTGTGTGTGTGTGTGTGTGTGTGAGAGAGAGAGAGAAAAGTATATGTGGATGCACAAGTTTTAACCAAACACAGCTATCTTTGGTAGGGTAACAATTAAAAGGCACTGAGCTGAGAATGAGGTATCTGAAATCCTGAGGAAACCAGTGGTCAGAGCTTTGCTCTATAGCTGTACAGTGTGGACCTTATCTAGGAGAGGCAGGCACTGGTCAAAGCCCAAGCCAGCAGTCTTCATTTGTCAACAAAGACAAAGCACCTCACATATATTACTATCACTAGTACAGTTTATTTGACTATTTGTGATACTGGCATTTATATTGACCAAGGAAATTTGGCCAGACAATTCCTATCCTCTTCTATTCGTGAAAAACAATAGAACCATTAATATACATCTAAACTGCAACCAGGTTAGCCAGATGTGGCCACAATTTAATGTGCCATCTGAAGAACAACAACTTAGGACTGCAACAACCATTTCATGCTGCATAAGCATCTCATGTTTTTGGCATCAGTGTTCAGTATACAAACCGATGAGCTATTTGGCCTCAATAAACAATTCTATTAAGAATGTTCAAAATATCTAATTTTACAACAATGCCTCATTTGTATTCAAAAATGAGCACTCTGATTAAACAGCCCACTCAATGCACCTGTTGTAAATACAGCATATACCAACAGAATAAAGTCCGACTGCTGAAGTACTACCCAACTTTCTATTGGAATATGTTGAGGAACTGAGCAAATTGGAAGAAAAATCAGGTACATTCTTTATTTTTGTGAACGTACTTGATTTTTCTTCGATTTCTGCACTGTCCTTCGTAAAATCTCGACAGGAAAAGAAACAACAATGGAGATTTTCATTTCTTAGTTGCATCTTCTGCACTGCACTGATGCAAGTCCCATATGCATGCTCAGTACATCAGAAAAGAAGGAAAAATGTGGAGAAACACTTCAGCACCCTTATACAAAGACATTATTTAAGAAAGGTAAATAATGTCAATGTATAATATCAATAATCTATTCCTAGGTATGGGTATACCAGGATTTAGTCACGGTTGGCTTTGTTTAATCACTTGCCCTTTGCCTATGTGATCAAACCATGCCAACAGTGGGTAAATCCTGATATACCCACACCCAGTTGTGGATTATTGCTTAATGCTGAATCCAAAATAATCGGCAAAAATATTTCAGACATTCACATTACTGAAAATCCTAAACATTGAAATTGCAAATGATCACAAAAGGAAAACAGTTTCCTTTGGTGATTTTTACAACAAAACCCTTCCATAACATGAAGCCCTAATCTGTCTGAACATTGGTACTGTTACATAAAGGGTTTTTTCTAAGGTAAGGTGCAGACCTAGGGTTAGGGACAGGGTTGATATGTATTACTAACATGTGGCAGTGGGACACGCCCTACCCCTAACACTAAACCTTATCTTGGAAAAACCTTTTCCATAATACTACAATTACACAAATGACAGCCCAGACACACTACATAAAAATATGCACACACTAAATTCCTTACCTAATCCCAACAACAAACTACAAACACACTCCCACTCTACTTATCTCTTTCAATCTAGACTCTAAGCAACACAAATGTTTGACAATATGACCATTTGGCAAAATGCCCAACCTGTAACTTTAGGAACATATGCACGTTCGATAAATTGCAGTGGATCCCATTAAACCTAGGAAGGGCATTTGAATGTTGTACTCCTGCTTTGTTATTCCTGGGCATTTCTGTCGGTGTGTGAAATGACTTTGTATTACACTGTGGGAGGTGAGTTGTAAGTCAGGCAAGAGTGAGGAAGTACTGTTACACTGTAAGTGCCATACAGCATAAGTACTCTGTATGTTGTTGTTACTTTTACACATGTAAAAGGTGTGCCATTTATGATATTTATTAGCAATATGGACGTATTCCTGTTAGCTTATTAATACATATAAAATGGAGGATACATTTTATAAGGCAGCATTGCCTTTACAGTCTGTTTTAATTTTAGAAACAGATGTTAAAATATATAAATACCTAATTATAATAACAATAAAAATAATGATGATAATGATGCCTGCTGAAGTCCAACTGTTACGTAACTGATTCCTAATGGTTATCAATTTCTAAAACTGAACACAGTTTTACTGCACTACTGTAGTACAACTCTGCTAAAAGCAATTTTCTTTTGATACAGTTTGAAAAAGTCATAGTGTTGACCATGTCAGTACAATCACTATATTTTAATGTAAATATTTTCAAATTTTTCAACTTTTCTTTTTGCCTTTGCTGAGACACTAATAGGTAGCAACTGAACAGGATATGGCTCTGTATTTTCTTCACTTGTGTTTTCCTGCTTAGAGGAAGAATGCCTCTTACGGGGTTTAGCAGGAGGGGGTGAACCCTCCGACCCAGAGATAGCTTCACAGAAAGGAAATTTGCGAAGACCTTTCAGGATTAACTTGTTCTTTCTCTCATTAAGAGTCCTGGTCGAAAAATTTCTACAAATCCCACATGGGGTATCCACAGTAAGGTGGGAGACATTCAAACAATAGACACATAAGTCATAGCCATCAGAAAGTGATAACTTATGGCTATAATCCTTACACTGTTTAAAACCAACACTACTTTTCTTATCCAACATAATGATGTGGAGAAGAACAACAGCATCAAGAAGAAGAGGAAAGGCTACCCAAAAGGGTAAGAAGCGAAAAGGAAAAAGGATTACCAACAGTGGTAATGAAGAATTACCTCAAAGGTAAGAAAAGGGGAATAAAGGTAAATAGACTAAAGGGAAAGAGCCTTAAAGATATGATAAGGTAGGAGAATATTACAAGAAACAGTTTAAAAACGTTAAAGTAGAAACAATACATAAACTTTCAAAAAATTATATACTTAGCTGAAGAGAGTGGCTTGACACGGCTGTACAGCAATGCGGAAAATGAGATCTGAGGTAACAGGGAGCAGAGCATTCAGGGTAGGACCTTGCTCGAGAGTTTTTGGCTGACACGAGCTTGCTATATGGCCGGCTCGGTTCCGAGGATGGAACAGGCAACCCATCAGTAAGGAATGAATGAAGATTAACAACATCAGATAGTACAATTTGCTAATCACAGGTTGTTTACCTTTGAAAGTAATAGCAGATTCCTATCCAGAATGCTTCTGTCAAAACATTCTGTAAAGATACTGTGCCAAGCTAGCAATACTGCATGACAAAGAGGGCGTTTGAGGGGAAATAATGCCTACCCAAAGGTGTTGTGAAGCTCGATGCAGCAGGCAGATGAGGGTATCTACATCTCTAGAAGGGAGTTTTTTCCCCAGTAATACCCACCTTGGCAGTCATTAGTACACTTAGAGAATGGGCTATCTGGTTAAATTGTTTTACATCTCCTTTTTTATTAGTACATACATTTTTTTTAATTTTAATGTAAACTAGATGTTCATCATATTGATCACTGCTGCAGTAGCCTTAGCTGACTAAAAGACAAGTCTGGGCACCAAGACCTTTACAGCTGAAGAGTATGCTTCTCTGAGGCTTTTGAGGACCGATGGTCATCTTGTGCTGTTCCTTTGCTGGGCAGATACATTTTTATTTAATAATTCTGTGCATTACTGATACTTGCCTATTCATGAAAGTTATTTCAAAGCTAGGAGTTTATGTTTTAATGGAGTGTCTGGAGACTGTACTGTACTTTTAAATTTGAGCACTTTTTCCTGTTCATTAAAAGTTACTTAAAGTAACTGAAAACCATTTTTCGAAGGAGAAATTGTACTTATTTTACTTTTGGGGGCTGGCAAAGTGTTTTAAAGTGCTTTTTACTGTGTTAGTCTGTAAAAAAGTGACATTGATTGATCAACTGTTCACTTCTTGAGAAGGTAAGAAAAAGGGACAACTTATGTCAAAACACACTATTTCCAAATGATTGTCTAAGGCTATTACCTGTTGTTACACTCAGCATAAAAAATCTATTCCAGGAAGCATCAAGGCCCATTCTACCAGGGTCTTGGCAGAATATATGGCTTTTTGGAAAGGGCTGGATTCTAGAAGCTGCATCTTGGTCCTCTGTACATACTTGTACAAAGCACTACAAGTCTAATTCCTTCTCTAGGTCTAGGTCAGGCTTTGGCAAGGAACATTCTCCAGAGGTTTCTGGACTCTTCTCCTTCCACCTCCCAAACATAGTAAGCTAAGGTAATCCACACACTGGCTACTGTACTAGTGGTCAGTATGATGAACACAGTACAGTTATGTACGTAACTTACTGTAACAGTATATGTTTGCATGATCACTGCTGCAGTAGCTGCTCCCTCCACCCCCTCCATGTTTTTTGGTGTGTTATTTATGCCAGGATGTGAATAAATACTTCTTGTTGTCCCTAGCATTGTCCTCTCAGGGCTAAGCCTCCCTCTCTCTGCTGGCAGGAAAGCTCTGAAGGGCATGGTACCAAAACTTGTTTTTAGTCAGCTCAGCTCAAGGTGCTGGACAGTTTGGGTACATGGAAGGTGACCTAAAGCTTTGGGAACTAGCTATTATATTTCTGGCAGGATATAACCCATCGAAGGCTACTGCAGCAGTAGCATTCAAACATCTACTGCTATGGCAAGCTTACTTACACAACTGCACTTTCTTCTACCTAATATTTCAAAGTTTATTAATAGGTTCATATGTTCATAGGTAAGTACTAGGCTATCTCTCCAAGGGCATTTATAAGCCAAGCCAGAATGTGTTGGCTTTCACCACCCCCTTAGATTAGTTCCCTGTGCCTCTGTCCAGCAGAGCCAGTAGTTCCCTGCGCCACTGTCCAGCAGAGTCACTGCAGTGATATAGGTTCATAGATGCATGTATGTATGTTTTCTGGGGTAGAGCTCCATGGACTTTAGACTCAGCCCGGGAGCAGTGTCTGTCTGGTTAAGTGACTTGCTCAGAGTCACAAAGGTAGGCAATGGAGGCTGAGGGAATCAAACCTTGCACAACTGGACCATAGGAAACAGCTTGTTAACAGTCACTTAACTGCTGCATAATTAGTAAATAACTTGTTGCAGCATTTGTAATTGTTACCGTTGGAAGTATTTTATGTCCAAAGTATAAGTTATACAAGTATGTAATGTCAAAACACACACGGTCAGAAACAATTGCAGAAAGTTGTACAGCTACACATGCAGAGGCAAAGATAGACTTGTACACAGAAACACATACACAGGCATATTCACTGAAACACACAGATATACACACACACAAATATACACACACACATGGCCAGCAATTAGACACTTTCTGGACTGAACACACCTTGTCATTGTGATCAAATGAATGAAAAAAAAATCATTCAGTGCAAAGCATTGCAATTCCTGTAAATGTCTCTGATATTTTAGAACGTTCCTGATTTGCCTCCTTTATTTTTTGGTGTATCATTGAGTATTGCGGTTGGTCAATAAAGCTAGGCATTACAGTTCCATACTTATTGGGTGTTCGAAAGACATGCGTAGATAGGCGTGCCTTTGTTGAAGGTTGAAAGTCGAGCTGGCACCTCAACGTTCGTGAAAATCTACTGCCAATCATTGGTGGACCGGAGTTCCGCTGTGGTGACTCCTAACTGAAAGACAACAACAACTTATTATTCAGAAAATGCTTGGTGACGAGAAGCCTCTTTGGATTGGAATAATTGAGGAAAGAAGTTGAATGGGATGTGGTCCCTTCTTCTCTCTTTCACTCTCATTTGCTGACTGTTTTTCTCTCTCAAACACGTAGAAATTTTTTTTTTATTTTTCACCTCACTTAATGCAGCTTTTTAAATCACTCTTAGCAAGTTTAAGTAAAATGAAAAATCCTTGTAACTGCTATTGCAATCACCTTTGATAGCTGATTTTTAATTTACTTTCTTTTTCACTATATTATACATATTATCGCAACCAGATTTTGAAGGACTCATGACTGGCACACTTTTCGTCATATGAGTGCATTTCAGACTGAAAAGGAGTGTTCAAACTCCGGACTACTTTCAAAATGCAGTGGTTAAGCAGCAGGAATGGGAATAACTTCCAAATTCCTCTTCCTGTTTAGGCTCAATTGCGGTCCCTGTTTAGCAACTTCAACAGTCACACTCACGACTTTCAAACATTCCGAAATGCGTGCAATACTTTTTATTAAGGCTTCATTACTGGTTGACACTGACATTGATTTGCAAAATCCTTGTAGTCTTAGTGTACCTGCCAATGTTTTAAAATATTTGGAGCAATTCCACATCCAATACTTTGAAGCTCTGTGTTGTCATATAACTTGGTGTCGCGTAACAGAATGTGTACTTAAGAAAGTCAGTGTGGGGCTTGACTATGCATCAAATCAGTTAGATCCAAAGGGGTTTCAGCAGAAAACAAATATTTGGTTGTAACTGGGGGGGGGGGGGGGGGCGTAAAGGAGAAGTATCAGAGAAAGGTAACGTAATTTGGAAGTGTTACCAGCTTAACCTCTGCCTCAGTCTGCATATGAAAACAGCAGAAATGAGATTGCAGGGTCCTGGGAGAATGCGTCTTTTGCAGAACCATGGAAATCCCAGAGACACATCTTCTCCAGACTAAATCAACCTGTTTGTGACCAACAAATAAAAGCACACACTTCTGTGACATACACACACTTCAGTACACAGTCTGACCACATTTCTTGCCCCGATAATCGAGCATAAAGCACCCGCTGCGAAACTGAATAATCTGGTTGCAATAATATGTAAGTACCAAATCTGCAATTAGCAAACATAAAAAATAGTTGCCATTTGCTTTTTTGTTTCCAAGCATCATGGCAGATTAATATGCTGCTATGAAATGCTGAACTTGTTTTTTTCCAGGCTTTATCTGTAGATTTACACCCTGTTGGATAATGTTCATTGTCCATTCAGGATGATAATGTATGTTTTCCCCATTGTCTAAAGGACATCATCTTAGTCTAGGAGTGAGTATGTGTGTGGGAAACAAAGGTCACTGTCAAAAGTATAGAGTAAATAAGAATAAGCGATTGAAAAACAGCAGAGCTCTGCCTGAATTAGATGGCAAACATACAGGGATACATTCACTTTTTTAATCTTTTAATTTTTTAAAACTGAAAACACTAGCTATGTTAACTAAGTAATTTATGTGTGTGTGTGTGTGTGTGTGTGTGTGTATGCAGGGAGAGTCTAAATTATAGAAAAACTAACAAAGTACTTTGTTTTTGTTATTGTTGGTTAAGGTTTAAATTCTAGGGACCAGATGAAAGTTTTTACCGAGAGTAAAGCAAGATGCCATATTTGTAACATGATCTGTTCTGGATGCTGGCTGAGTGTTGTGTGTTTTAATTACGTTTGGGTGACTTAGAAGTAGCTCCATTTAAGAATGTATGCTTCTGCAAGGACATTTTACACATACTTTCTTAAAGCACAATGCAAGGCTTATAACTACTGCACAACAACAGTGCAAGACTAAATGTAAGCATACAGCTAAGTATTAATACGTCAAGAACAAAATGTGCAAAACTGGTAGACAAGCAAAACATATACAAAGTAAATATCAACGTATGAAATCACAGGAAGAACACAGCAAAACTAAATATCCAAACAATCCATCCAAAGCGCCATAACATTATACAACATGCGTGAATTATAAATCCAAGAAGGATCACTGAACATTTGAAAAACAAGGAAAAGTGAAAAAACGTCAGTCCGTTCCAAGTAAAAATGCATACAGTCAGGAGATCAGCACACCAGTAACAATGAAACAGTAGTGGGCAAGGCCAAAGGAAGGCCAGACTGGGAAGCTGAACTTGGAAAATGGCATTATATAAATGAAGTTCATCAATGGAGGGACTGATTTCCATTGATCAGGCGTCACAGAGTACAAGTATGCAACCTAGAGAGTACAGTGGTGCTGGAGCTCAGCTAATGGAGGATCATAGTATTTCATTTTAAGTGAACACCTGTCTATCAGTTTATTACATGTCCTCTCATGTGTGTACATGCCAATGCTATGATGGCTACAAACTGCTAGAAACATCATACATGTTGCATGTTACAGGTGGCTGTAAGCAGTATACATGTCAAAATCTACACAGCTGTTTATTGCTTTAAAAAATATGCCTTTTTTATATATACAACATGCATTTTTGTTCAGATATGGAATGTTTTTTATCAAATGCATTAACACCCTGTAGAACTTCCTCTGATGATACTGAATGTTTCTGTTTTTTATTACAATATTCCTTTTCATCACTTTTGTGAGACTCTTCTTAGGAAGCCAGTTAGATTAAACAATCCTATTCTTTCTTTGCCAAATAATAATGTGGCTTGTTCTGAAGAGTCACACTACATATAAGCCAACCAGAAACCTCAGCCTGTGGGTGTGCATTTGCTTTCAGTTACTGACAACAGGAAACAATATCCTGTTAGAAATGGGAAGGTCTCTATATCATATCTAAAGCAATAGAGTTATGTAATGTGGCTGTTACAGTTTAAAAAGCTTGAGTAATTTAAATGCACTTCCAACAGACGACTGACTGGATTATAAAACTAGAAATACAGAGATCTGCAGCACACCCTTCAGAGATCCTTCATTAATAAACATTCAGTGGACATGCAGTGCTTTTAATAGACTCACGTACAACACTTGTACATGAGTCACCATCTCAGAAAGCTGATACTACCACTATGACAGCTGGCTTATAGTAATGTTTTACGCGTGCAAAGTCTGATTTTTACTATCACATTTATTCCTAGAAAATTCCATTTTTGATGTGTCTGTTAAGGGTAATACAGAGGTCAAAGGCTTATGTATAATATCTTGCAGCTTGTTTTAGGTAAAGAATAGACAGCACAGCACAGCATGAAGCCCTGCAATAACTGCTAGCCAGAGCCTATGAGCACCAAGCAAAAGAGCTGAAGGGCAGTTTCATTTTTGCACCTCAAGTTTTCGGAGGCGTACCATCAGCTTAATGGCAGCTGCTGTAATGGTCTCATTTTACAACAGTCCTGTAGTGGGTAGGGAGAGTGCTCTACTAGTTTTAATGCACTGAAACCGGTGATTAACCAGTGTCTGACTTACTTAAACTGGTGCCATGCTTCCTCAAGTCCTATCATAAAGCCAGAGCCAGATATCCTGCACTGCTTAATTATAAAGTGGTTAAGGAAAACTGATCAATTATACTATGGACTAGCTGTGAATGAAATATATCCCATGCTCAGGTAAAAATAAGACCTGTCCAATCACTGATTAGGTCACAAATAAATAGGAAGATTCAGAATGGCTTCTCCACAACAAGCAAGACTTTTGCTTCTACATCCAGTAAAATCTTGGAATGGACTTTAAACACTGGTTGAGTGATCATCATATTTTTCTCATACCTACAAGCACATCAGTAGAATTAGACATTGTTTATAGTTTAGATAACAACTGATCACTGGCATTAGGAAAGCCTCTCCTTAATGTTATCTTCGATTTAAGGACATTTTTTTTCTTGACATTCAATGCATTTAGTGCAGGGAAATGCAGAGAATTATACAATGAAAGAAAAATGAACACTCAAAAATGTGCTTACTAGATGCAGCAATTACCATGCCCATTTTAAATCCAGCAATACTCAAAGTAGTACAGCCATGAGAGAAAGGAAAAATACAAATTCTACAGATGCCATATTTACTACATTGTTAAAGGGAAAGACTAAAATCAAGCACCTATATATTAAACTAAGAAAAAATACACTATCCCACACAAAATGACAAAGACAACAAGATAACACTAACATAATAACAGACAGACAAGCATGTGTCTGTATCACCATCTGTGTCTAAACACACACTCCTGTTAACTAAAATCTCAAAGGAAACCTGATGATTTGATATACAGTACAAGCACAAGCAGATGGCACATACACACACACACATAGAGCTCCCCCACCCATTCAAGACATTGAGAAAAGACTGCACAAGAAAATTGTGAAAAAATTGCTGAAAATTGTGCTTCAATTTGTTTAAAATTATTATTTTTATTATTTGGAAAATAATTTTTATAATTAAATAATAGTTCAAATAATGTAATATTATATATAATCTCTCTGCCTTTTTGTTTGGTTGGTCAGGCTTTGTTCTTGTGCCCAAACTATGCCAGTCGAGGGTAACCCTTATGACCAAACCATGACAACCATGGGTAAAAACCGCATGGTGTTCATTTTGGTTCATTTTTTTTCTTCATTCATTCTGGCCCAAACCCAACCAAGTAAAAATGAACCAACAGTTGTCATATCTGTCATATCTCCTCTCCAACCAAAAAAGACTGGGAGTAGGGCTGCAGGGGTGTGTGTGTTTGGTGTCGGATTTGGGGATTTGGGAGGACTAAGGAGACTCATCATTTGAACATGCCCCCTCCTAAATGCCTTCAGCAAATACTTACCTCAGCTATGTAGGCTACTTGAGGGAAAGAAAGGCTTGGTGAGACCTGAGATATGCTTTTTAGGGTTGGGAAAATGCTTGGAATTACCCAATTATAATCTGCAGTTGCTGAATTTCATTTTGCTATTGAATAAGAAATGAATAACAATAAAAAATAATAATAACAATGAAAATGTTGCAATGTCCCTAGTTTGGAGTGATTAAGAAGGTTAGTGACAAAGCTGGCAGAAGACGAAGAGGGTGCAATAAAGGGTAACAAATGGATGCCATGGTACAGCTTGCTGACAAAATGATAGGATGATATACTAATAGCTTCAATGGAGCTATTGCAGCGAGATTTTTGATGACCTCCATTAATAATCTGGAATCATCTCACTCTTTCTCAGAAGAAGTGTAGATATTGAAATTTGAAGAGATAACTGTGTGTGTGGGGGTGGGTAGTGAATGATTAGTTAAAATGTATGGTTCTGTGAAAACCTGTAACTGGGTTAATACAAAAATCAGTTATTAGTACTGCACAGCTGCTACTAATTTTGCTCTATGAAAATTTCTTTTTATCCATAACATGTGCCCCTACCAACAATAATTCATAGTGATCTTGACTAGAAATTATGTAATGATCTTTTTTTGTCTGGCTTATCCTTACAATGTGGAGCATAAGGGTGTCCTGGAGGGTCAAACCAATGACTGCTTCCAAAGAGGAATTTTTTCATTTATGACCTATCCCTTGAGTCCCTCCTCCACTGTGCTTGTCTTTCATGTCACAGTCCTACTTCCCTCTAAGGACCATACCTCCCCCACAGGGAATGTCTGCATGAATGCCTACCATCCTGGGATGCCTTCCCTCCTTGCCAGTGTCTCAGGTGACCAAGTTGGTAATAAATCTCAGGTCACCTGGGCCTTAATAAGAACGTTATCTGTCTATGTCCTGGTGCAGAACTTTATCTATGTCATGGTACTGGTCATGTAATGATGCTAAGGTTTCTGTCGTATTGCTTGTATTCCATTTATTATTCATAGGTGCATAGGTTCATACTAGGCTATCTGCCCTAGGGCATTTGTAAGCCTAGCCAGAGTGTGTTTGGCTTTTGCTACCCATTAAAATGAATTTTACTATGCCCTTTTTCGAGGTTTAGTTTACTGTGCCTCTGTCTAACAGTGACACAGAAGTGATACCCAGGGTAAACCTACGATCTCCCATCCACTCATCAAGATTCCTCTTGAAGAGAGTCAGTGAGGGACTCTGCCTAACCTGGACTGGGATTTTATTCCAGAGTGAAGGGAGCCTCTGGGTTATGAATCTGTCCCTCCAGCATGTCCTATTTATTTCTGTGCTGAGGTTCAAGTCCCTTGAGCACGTAGCTCGATGGGATTTGGATTTTCTGAGGTGCAGCATGTCCATTAATTCCGGGTTGGACATGGCTTTATACGTCAGGCACAGATCACCTCTAAGCAGGCGGTATGCAACCGAGTAGAGCTGGAGTTTCTTTGGGAGGGTGGCCTAATGGTTAAGGTGTTTTTTTTAACAACAAACAGCAGGCAGGTTGAGTCTCTCCAAAGGATAATTGGCTAGGCTTAAAATGGCTCGTAAGGGCAGTTAGCTTAGTACTAATCTATGAATCTATGAATCTATAACCGGGCAGCATATGGCATCTGTTTGAGCCCTTTGATCCTCTTGGTGAGGTACTTTTGGGGTCTTTCTAGTTGCTGCAGGTGTCTGGTAAGGTACATCCCAAAAGGGGCATTGTACTCAATTATGGGCCTGATGAGAGATGAGTAAACAGGCACAATGACCTCCCCTGATCTAGATATGAATCCCTTCATGATTAGGTGGGCTATACAGAATGTTTTTCTAACCACTTTGGCCACGTGGTTGTCAAATGAGAGATTGTTATCAACTTGGGTCCCCAGGTCTCTAATTACTTCTTCCGTACTTAATGGATTACCACCTATGTGGTAATTTGTGGGCACTTTGTTTTTGCCAAAGGGGATGACTATACACTTTTTGGTGTTTAGCTTGAGGCCATGGCTCTGGCACCAGTTGTCTGTTTCTATGAGACCCTTTTGGAGGATGCTTGTGTCAGCTGGAGAGTTGATTATGGCACCCAGTTTGCAGTCATCTGCAAACTTGATCAGCCACAGTCCTTCCGTGTTGGCCTGTACCTCAGAGAAATATATACCGAACAAGAGAGGTCCCAAGAATGAGCCTTGTGGGACGCCACTTGTAACTGGTTTGGAGTCTGACATGGCTCCAGCAATTCTAACCATGTGAGTTCTGTCCTTGAGCCAGTTTGCAACCCATCTAGTGACATAGGTATTTATATTTAAGCTGGATATCTTATCTATGATGCCCGAGTGGGGTACTGTATCAAAGGCTTTTGCGAGGTCCAGGTAGGCTGTGTGGACCACCTTCCCCTCGTCAATGGCCTTGGTGACTGTTTCAAAGAAATTGACCAGGTTTAAGAGGCAGGATCTGCCCTTAACAATGCCGAACTGGGTAGGATCCAGTGTCTGTAGGTTCCCAATATCTTTATTTATGAGTTCCATGATGATCCTTTCCATAGCTTTGCAGACCAAGCTAGTCAGGCTTATGGGGCGATAGTTTCCAGGATCTGTTGAGGCACCACCTTTGTGGAGAGGGACCACTGTTGCTGTAAGCCACTCTTTGGGTACATATCCTGTAGTAAGGCTGAGATTGAATAGTAGCTTTATGTTTGGATTCAGCTCATCTTGGAGTTCATGTAGGACGCAGCCCGGGACACCGTCTGGTCCCATTGATGCTGTGTTTTTTGCTTTGGAGAGGGCTGTTCTTACCTGAGCATCTGAAATGTCAGGGGGGCAGCACTCTGCAGGACTAAATATTTGCTCTTTTGGTGGGGAGGGGGGGTTTGCTCTGAACCTGTTGTCCAGGATGTTGGCAATGTCTGTGGGTTCAGTGTATTTTTTGTCATTTTGGACTAATTCTGAGCATATCTGGGAATTCCCACCCAGGTTCTTAACATAAATAAAGAAAGCTTTGTGATTATCTTTAGTGTCCTGTGCAATTTTTCTCTTGAAGCTGGCCTTAGATGATTTTATGAGTGCCCGTAGTTGTTTGCTAATACTGATCAGAGATGCCTTCGCTTTTTGGGATTTTGCTCTATCATGTAGTAATTTCCTTCTTCTATTGTATAGTTTGTTCATGGCTGGGGTCCACCAGACAGGACGCCTGCCTTTGGGGGATTGGGTCTTAGTTTTATTCGGGATTGCATGATCCATGCATTCCTGAAGGTGTTCTTAGAATGCGTTTATAAAGGATTCTGCGGTCTGGGCCATATTTTCCACAGGCCCGGGGGCTTTGAAGGATTCCACCTCGGTTTTTAGTAGTGTGAAGTTTGCTTTAGAGAAGTTTTTCACTGTGGTTTTCTGGGCAGGGGGTGGGGTTGGGATGTGGATATCCAGTGAGATTAATTTATGGTCTGATCTTACCAGTGAGGGATATACTTCTGGTCTGGAGCACAGAGTCCCCATGTGGGTGATGATCAGGTCCAGTATGTTTTCCCCTCTTGCGGGAGTGGTCACAAGTTGTTCCATAGCAATTGAGTTTATAAATTCTAGGAACCTTTGGGCTAGGGTGTTGGAGCTAGAGTAATGCTCCCAGTCTATGTTTGGGTAGTTGAAGTCGCCCAATATAATGGTGTTTGGAGAGACCTTCATATTTTCCAGTGTTGTCAGGAAGGCCGAGTGGGGTTCCTGGGTTTGGGAGGGTGGTCTGTAGCAGGCTATAAACTGGAAGGCAGTTCTACCCACTGTTAGTTGCACATGGATAGTCTCCGATGCTTCGTGCTGTGCCACCAACCTGGAGGTGTGGGTATCTTTGACGAATATTGATACTCCCCCTCCTTTTGTGGTTTGGTCTGAGTTTTGGGACCAAAAAGCATGATATGAGGTATAACCTGGTAGTGCTGGGGTGCTCTCAGGAGCCTTGAACCAGGGTTCTGTTACTGCACAGATATCGATGTTCTCCATGCTAAGGAGAGTTTAGAGTGCGTGCATCTTGAGGTTTAAACTTCTGGCGTTCAGTAGCATTACTCTTAGTTTCTTATCCCTTGTGATAGCTATGGAGGTGGGTTTGTCTTTTGAGCCTTGCCTAAAAAAGGCACTATGGGGGTGGCAAGAGCCTTTGCCAATATCCGAAAGCCCAGGGGTGGCAGGTGCAAGCCGTCCCTAGAGAAGCAGCGTGGCTTGTCGAGCATGTCATCCCAGGCTGACAGGCATTGGATCCCCTTTGAATGACACCAATACTTAAGCCAGTTGTTGAAATTGATCATCTTGTCTTCATATTGTGGTATAATTCTTGGTGAGTGTAAGATGCTACTCAAGGTCAGGGTCATACCGGCTTGGGCTACCTGCTCAGAGAGCTCCTCTATGTCTCTTTTCATGTAGTCCAGGAAGGTACGTCTCAGGTCATTCACACCAGCATGGACAATGACCGAGTCATATTTGTACTTGCCTTGGAGTGACCTGAGTGCTTGTGTTATGTGGCGGATCCTAGCGCCCGACAGGCAGCTCACCATGACCTTCTCCTTGTTCAGCCTGGTGAGCGGGACGTCAGTGTGCCTGATGATAGAATCACCTATTACAAGTGTATCAGGTGTGTTGTTTACCCTTAAGGGCTGTGACTGTTCGGCACAATGGCTTTGTGAGCTATGTGTTGCACGTGTTTTGTTTTGGGGTAGCGGTTGCTTGGGTGTCTGCTTTGGAAGTCTCTGCTGCTTAGGCAGATTTTTATTTAGAGCCTCCGAGTATGTTTTTGTGTGTTTATGTGTTTGGTTTGCTGTCGTGGTAGGTCTATATGAGACTGGAATTGTAGTGAGTTTGGATGCCTTCTCCTCCTGACTGATTACGCCAGTACTGAGTTGAGAGAGCTTAGCCTCCAGTTTGGCTATATGGTTGCATCTCTCACATATGTTGGAACTTGTTGGGAGGAGGAGAGGGTTGTCTGTGTACATGAGGCAGTTGTAACATTGCCTCAAGATTCCCAGATTTTCCAGATGGACCGGGGGGTGGGGGGGAGACTGCCACCTGACCTTTGGACATGCTAGAATAGTAC
Organism: Protopterus annectens; assembly: GCF_019279795.1. NCBI lineage: Eukaryota > Metazoa > Chordata > Ceratodontiformes > Protopteridae > Protopterus > Protopterus annectens. The sequence continues at coordinate 471,140,774 of NC_056732.1, read as the reverse complement.
AGGGAACTCCTTTAAAATTGAAAAAAGGGCCAATGGGGAGTAAGGTACTCAAGGGGAGTTTGTGAGGGTGTAGTGCTTTAAATTTTTTAGTGTTGACTTATACAATTGCTTTAGTGAACAAGTACCAGGCTTTAGAGTAGGAATAGGGTGTTTATTATGAAAACTAGAGCAGTTCTAAGGGAAAAAGTGAAGAGCGGACTTTGTGGAGCCGAGAATGCTTTAAACCCAATTAAGCGGCGCTGCCCGATGCTGCGCTATGCGCAAAATCGCACCAAAGCGGGTTTTATACAGGGGGACATGAAAGAGCTAGAAATTGTTTGCTGATGTAGTAATACGATGACTTAGCTTTGACATTATATTTTGTTTGTGGTTCAAACAGAGCATTTTGAAAACAAAAAAGAATAAAAACAGCAGCAACCCTTTATAAATAGGTTCATAGGTTGGTACTAGGCTATTGGCCCTAGGGCTTATACAAGCCTAGCCATAACAATTCCCTGGCTATTTCTTCCCACACTATTTACTTCCCTGGACCCCTGTCTAGCAGGGCAACTGACGTGATCCCCGGGGTGAATTTCCTTTCTCCCATCCAATCGTCACCTGTGGCTTCATACCTACACCCATCCTTACAACCTTTGGAAATCTGGAAAAGAATAACCTTCCACAGCTTGCCAGTTGTTGCAAAAATATTATAACTTATCTATGTATAAACATGAGTTTTGTACATGCAGAAACCGAACAGTCCAGTGGACCCTCACTAAGGAAATCTTACTGAATTTGGGCAAAGGCAATCTGGCAGATGCTGTCTTTACTGATTTCAGTGAGGCTTTTAACCTTGCCAATCATGTACTCTCAAGTGCTTTCTTTGCAAAGCAGGCTTCAACCCAGGAAGTAAATGACTGATTTGCTATCATCACCATAGATCAATCGTTCTGATACTAAGATCCTCTAGGCAAAGTAGTCCTTCAAGACTCCATCCATTACTCTTGTCTATCTTCATAAGTCATCTTCCTTCTGAGATCAAGTCTAAATGTAATTCTGTACACCAATACGGTCAGGTTCTGTTTATCATCTTCCTGTTCTACTATCAAAACTCATCTCAGACTCTGTTTAGTTTACAGTTACTTCCTTTGTTTGGAATTTTTACTGCAGCATTTCTTTTGTGGTATAGATTTATTGTAGCATGTTTTCTATTTGTTTTGTGACAGTTTTGAAATACTGTTTCAGTTTTCTGGCAATGACTGCAATTGTTTTCCCTGCAGTTCAGACTGTGACCAATGTGGACAGATCTTAGTCCTATCTGCTTTAAATACTTGGATATTCAAACTAACTACAAACATCTTGAAATATTACCTAGTTTGATCAATGTTCATAGCCCTATCTCAGCAGTCTAGCTATTTGGCTACACAATATCAATAGAATATTTACTTCAAACAAAACCAAAGCCATGGTATTTGGAGTACAGCAGGAAGTCAAGCAGTTCTTAGTGACTGGGTAATCACTAATCCAAACTAATCTCACGAGGAAGCTTTCACCTACTTTAAATGCTTGGGGATTTGGACAGTTCCTTTCTTTGAAGCCAGAAAGAAAACAAGCATAGGGATATTATCATAAAATTAATATCTGCTGTTTCTCTCAGTGATATCTTATGTTTTAAAGAAAATAAAAATCACTTTCTTGAAACCTTTAGAATGTGGAATCTGCAGATTTATCAGTTTATCTTCCATTCAACTCACCAATCTTCAGTACTAAAAGAATCAGGTCTTCTGTGAAAGGGAGAGAGCAGGCTTACTCCCCTTCTCATTCATGTTTATCAGACTAAAACTTCCATTTACAACCTCATGTTCCAAACACAACCCCCTAAAATGACTACACAGAAGTTTCTTATAAAAGTCACTTCTTTGCTCTTAGGCCAAAAACCTGACATGCTTTCCTTACCTCAGTATAAAATCGCCCAGAATACACAAATGTCCTGACTCAAAAATGTCAATATCTGCAAGAGGAATCCAAATGCTTTGTCATTGTCAGTATAAAAAAAATTGAAAAAAAATCTTTAATCCCACCTTTCTTTAATTTCTCACTCAACAATCCCTCAGTACTATCTGCACATTCAAATGTTTATAGTACATCTGTGTTTTCCATGTACATTAATGACCAATTATGGGTTACATCACGTTTGTGGGTCTGTTATGTTTTAGTGCTCTTACGTATATTTTGCCTTTTCTGCCAAAGTTCTGATAAATGCTCTTTGTATCTAAGAAATGACTAAATTCAGGCTATCATAACCTATCTTGCTCATCCAATATTAAGAAGTACCCACTTAAGGGAACTGTCTGACAAGGACTGTATGTAGAAAATATTACTGCTCCCCAGCTCTTAATTAACCTATGTTTTGTGTGTCTAGCTTCTCTTTCACCAATTTTCAGTTATCGTTAGTAATGATATAAGAATGAGTAATCTTTATTTCCTGCCACTGACTTCTTTTGTTCAGAATTCAGAAATCAGTCCTTTTCGACTCTACTGAAAATATACTTTTTCTTCTCTCCATTGAGATGCAGAAAAGTGATGAATATGGGCCAGTTCATGTCAGATATCTTTATCAATACCCACTGGTATGTCCCATCGAGGCTTAATGCATCACTATCCTTTCATCTTCTTATTAATGGAGTGAACCATGTCTTCCAGGAATACCCCATTGTATTTCACCTCCTCTGGTTCCTACAGGTACATATATTCTACTACATTATATTCCTAGTTCAGCATGAACAGACACCATAGGTACTTAGTTCAACATCCTCATCTCACAGGTCTTCTGCAGAGCTCTTAGAACACCATACTCTTCTCAACCCTTTTCACTGCACATCCTTCCGCAATGCACTCTTAATTTTTCATTGTCCTACCATTTGTCTCCTACTTTTCATTTATATACTAGAAGAAAGACTTATCCTGTTTTTCCACTTAGTTTCTGGTTATACTAGAAAGGTACTCATGCCACCTCTCATTTATGCAAGCAACCGCTTACAGCAGAAAGAAATCTAGCAAGAAAAACAAAAGGGAGTTAAACTATGCATGTCTAGGAGCCTATGTCATAGTTATTGCCACTACCATCAACATCTTTAAATTATCCAAACATGTTTCATTTCTGAGCCAAGCATTAGCTAGGAATGGCATGAATTTATCTTTTTTAAAACAGTTGGTATGTTACAACTGAAGAAGGGAAGCATTCTTTCACACAGGTGCAAAAAATTCTAGAGATAAGCCTGCAAACAGTACTGTTTTACAACTTTACTACAAGTAAATAGATTGGTACTTCTTTAGACAACACAGTAGTAAGGACAGCATGGTAGCTCACTTGTCATATCTCTGCTTCACAGATGCAGGATCCAGAGTTCAATCCTGATTACAGTTATTGCCTGTGTGGAGTATGCATGCCCTCCCCAAGTCTCCATGGATTTTCACCAGGTATTGTGCAACTTTCTTTCCACCTATCAAAAATATGCTGGTTAATTGGTTCCAGTAAATTCTCCATATTTGCACACTGCATTTACCCTTGCTCTTGGGGACCAGGTTGGGACTGAAGAAGGTGTACTGGCCAGCCCACATTCCCAATTAACAAAAGACAAAATAAAAGATCCTAATTATTGTTGCTAGTTCTACTACATTTACCTCAAAATATATATATATATATATATATATATATATATATATATATGAAGAGGTGCAGTACATTTACTGCAAGTGAGGAGTGCAGCACCTGGATTACTGATGCCGGCAGTATCTACAATTGTTAAAATGAATGCATAAATGATCTACTTGTTAAGAATTCAGTGTGTACTGTGGAAAAATAGATGATGATGCTATTAAATTTCAGTTTTCATTCTAGGAACTTGTCTGACAGTACAAGCAAGCGTCCATGTGTCTCTCTGCTGACACCAAACACACCCCTAATGGCTATGTCACATTTCATTAATCAAAAAGCAGAGAGTCTGAATGGAAACACATGACAGAAGGCTGTAAGAAGGAAGCAGAGTGTGATTGTTAAGTACTTTTGCCTTTCATGCATATCACTCAAACACTGAAACAGTAATATGACAAATGGTCCATAACATGAAAATAGGACTAGGTAATAAAACACACCACATGAATGTGACTAGTTAATAAAACACACCACATGAGTGTGACTAGTTAATAAAACACACTACATGAGTGTGCAAGAAATTTGTCATGGAATGACCTTAATGATGCCTTTAGAGAGGGTCACTGGCAAAGGAAGAAATCATGAAAAAAATATCCCGCTGTCTGCTTAATATGGACAATTGGCGCAAACCAATTATCAAAATGAGTTTCAAACTGGAGTGCGACACTGCTCTGTATGCTTATGAACTGAGTAAACTGAGATTCTTACTTCTTTAACTTCTACTCAAATATTTTGGATAACTGCTACTAGTACAAGTTTGAGAGAAGTCACAAAAGTTAAAATAAAATGAATAATAAACACAGTACAAGGATTTGAGCCAACATTCACTTATGGAGATACTGAAATGAATGTCAGTCTTAGGAGCAGTCACTATGCAGAAGGAGAATGTAAACAGGTTCAAGGAGTACTCAGTATTTTGTAGACCGAGCAGGTGTCTGTGTACTCGCACACACACACATATATATATATATATATATATATATATATATATATATATATATATATATACACACACACACACACACACACACACACACACACACACACACACACACACACACACACACACGCACATCTAGTATGATTTATCACAGTAACACAAAAGTGGAATGCAAACTATCTGGCACAATACAGCTTAAGAATCATACAATTGAACACTCCAAACATCTAACGTTGTAAAGATTGCAAAAGGAAAGCAATGTCCTTTCATGATCTTCCTACTAAAACCCTCCATAACACCAGACACTAATCTGTCTGATTAGTGACAATGTTACAGACAGGGTTTTTAAGGTAAGGTGTAGGTTTATGATTAGCTTGTATTACTGTACTAAGAAAAAAACATTCAGCATACAGCAAACTGACTATATTACAATAAGTACATATAAAAGGAAGAAAAAAAATGTGGAAAATAAGTGCCCTAGCCTAAAATTATAAGTTACAAGGATTTTTTTTCCAATACTCACATCGTCTAAATTCCAGAATTTCCATAATTTTCCATGGAAAACGGAAATTTAGCATCCCTAATTATTTGCTGCAAAAAATTTAACAAATCAGATGGAAATTTTCATACACACTTTACTAGAAACCAACTTTAATGGCCAAAATGAAAATCTGCACTTTAAAAGATTTTAACATTAACAGATATGAATTAAACAGCTTACATTCAATATAATCAGAATTGCTTGAGTCATATAATAATCATTTGAATGAATATTATGACTTATGTACATTGGAAGTTACATGTCATTTCTTTTGTAAAAATAAAACAGAAGGATAAACTATAGGTATGCAAACAAATAAAACTAATAAGGTTGCTTACTTGCACCAGTAAAATGGATGCGGTACTTTTAACAAAGTAGAAAGTAAGATATAACAGCAACAATGCTCCAGACTTTCAACACATGGAGTGGATCTCTGGCCAAATCAGATTATAGTTTCTAAGTCCTACAACCTATGAGCTAGAAAAGCCATGCCATAATCATACAAAACTTTCCCCAGCACGTGAGAAATCAGAATTCATCTGTTACTGTACCTAGCAAACACAGAATCTTATTCTTACATCTAATAATCTCTGACAGCTTAAATACTAACCAATCATATTGCTCAACTTCTAATTAATTCACTGCCAATACAGTATACTCTGACTCCATTTAAAAGGGTAAATCATGTAAATTATGTGGCTTACATATACAACTAGTCTGTGCATTTAGTTTCTAGTTTATACTCATCTCTTACAACTCTATTATGTACCTTTTCTGCTACAGCTTTATGGTATTATCAACAGGTAGTAGTTCTGACATCATATACCCAGATGATCCTGTTCTAAACCAAACCATCTTACAGTGTTAACATTGTAAATTATACCTTAGCTAGGCAGAATTCTGTGTTAGTTAGCTAAGGATGCATATGCTCTCTCTCTAGAAACCTTACTCTCTTGTCAGCTTAAGTCTCTGAATCATCACAGTATCGAAGAATCAGTGTTATTTTACTTACTGCTGTTAACAGCATTTATTAAAAATCACTGTTCATAAAATTAATCTAAACTATGTTGTACAATTCTTTTACCCTTCTTACCTGTCGCTGAAATGGGTCCACTGGGCTCGGTCTTACTACCTCAGATTACAGTCTTCAGTAAATAAATAAACTTTCTTTACTTTATGTTTGTATATATGCCACAATTGCCACAATGGGACCCAGACATTATGCTTGTCTTAATGTTCTTTTGTATCCAAGTGGTTAGTATTTAGGAATATTTTTTTAGTCACACACCACTTTAGTGTTCTCTAACAATATAAATAAAACTTATGACCCTTTTAACATGTTTATCCACTGGAAAAATTATAACACTTCATGTAAATGAGAACATGTATTTGATAGCAAAGGAATAACAAAACAATAATAAAAGGAGAGTGCAAAGCAAAACCTTGGCTATTTCAGTTCAGTGTTGGTTTGGGTGGGAGTTTTGTTTTCTGTATATGCTTTTTTCTTCCTATGTGGATGCCTACAGCACTTGTAAGATATTCAGGGAAGAATCAAGGACTTTTTTTGTGGTTTGAAGGAGGCTCATAATAACGCATCTCGACATGCATACTAGTAGAGTGGTACAATGAGCAATAGCTCTCTTGTATGATGGATGTGGGAGCTTTGCCCTTCAACTGTAAAGCAGAATTAGCTTTTAACTAATTTTGCTGCATTTAGGAGAACGTGAAAATGTGGTACATAACAGCTGATAAGCAATGCAACATCCATATTAAATGGTCTGTGGTTGCCTCTGCTAATACTTTTAGAATAAATATAAAGTTAAACACTATCAGATAAATCTATACTTCTAAATTAACTGACTCGAAGCTTTAATGTTTTTGCTTTCCACTAACATTAACTTTCAAGTCTTAAAATAATTCAATTAAAGTAACCAAAATAAAATGCTGAATCATCTTACAACTTAAATTGTTTTTGTTGTTGTTTAATGCTGCATTGCTTTAAAACCACAATAAAACAAACCACAAGTTAGGCTGTGACATACAGAAAGACCGCAGCATATAAAAAGAAACAGGACAGATGTGGTATAAATACAGTTCACTGGTCATCATTCTCTCTTAAAATTATGCATGTCTTCATTTTGTCTACAAAGACCAGAAGGGAAGACAGCCTAACCTCATTACACTAGATAATTCACCAATCCAGCCAGTCTGAAAATGCCACACAGTACATAAAAAAGTTACAAAATGGGTGCGGGATTAAAGTAGCATGATTTCAGACTATATAGTAAAACATGGCTTTCCCACTAACTCCCTACTGAATTAGGCTTTGAGCTGGAGGGAATGCAACTGAAAATAGGAAAATAAATTAAGCAAAATTCATCAAACTGTAAGCATAGTAAAAGGAGCTGATAATTAACTTTGTTGTGCATGGTAAAAAAAATTAATAAAATTATCAGTTATTTTTGAACAGAGACTAAAAATATCACACTTCATACACACTTCACAATGGGAACATAGGTGATTAGCTTTCCATTTTAGCTACTCACAATACAATGTATGTACTACATTTTACATAAATGTGATGCCCGTGCACTGGCTGAGTAATCAAGGAGCCTCAATCCTTACCACTTACACCAGTCAGGGGCGTGCACATTGAAAGGATAACAAGTACACACAGTAAAGTACAATTTCCCTTAAGAGCACACAGAGATCACAGTCAGTCTGGGGCTGGTTTCTCCCTTTCTCTCCAGATCCCCAATAAGACTCCCCACTGGCACAGCTATAGGGTACAGATCTCAGCCTAGTGGTCAAGCTAAAACCTCCAGCACCCTCTCTGTCCAACTACTGCTTTGTGTCCCTGCCCACATTGCTGACATACACGCACATATACGCACACACACACACACACACACACACACACACACACACACACACACACTTTAAGTTTTGAGTTATATACAAACACACAGACACTCCTGGGGAAGGGTGGCATAGGTTCTCCAGCTATGCCCCCTACTCTCCAGACTATAAGGTAGAAATCACTGCCAACAACCACTAATATCAACTACTATAAGGCCCTTCCCAAATTTTACTGTGTAATATTACTGTTATCCAAATAGTAAGTGCAACCCAGGGCTATTGGTGTGGCTTGGGCAGTATCACCAAATACATGCAATGTACTCTAAGAGCTTACATTACCTTTACACAAAACATCCACAGTTGAAATATTAAAAAATATTTAATAATAAATAATAAAAACACAAGACAGTACTTATTACTTCAACACAATAACATTACATAGTTCAGAAAACACAGGAAAATGCTTTAAAACAATACTGTATAATAGTCTGACAAATACAGAAAACAGCTAGACTAATCTGGCTATGTCTGTCTATTGCTAAGAGAAGTCACTGTTCCAAATAAATATCTTGCTTACAGAGCAAGCAAGTGCTGGTGAGTGATGTTCTTCAGACAAAATCCAAAATGCTCAAATCTTTCTCTCTGAGAAAGTCTTAAATTGATGAACACCCAGTACTGCTAAGTCATTTCACATTACATCATTTTGGCACTTCTTTAGTTCCCAGGCTAACAGAAACTCAAAATTTACATCTCTTAGTAAGCTGCACCTGGCCAGGAAGCTACAGCAATAAAAGACATTATGCATGTAAAACTTTAGTAATTATCTCTAAATCAAGACAACAGAAAGAATTTCCTGACCCAGATATCCTGTCTCCCCAGCTTGAGATCAAACAGTCATACAAATCAGCTTTCTTCCAGCAGGGGGCACTGTGGTTACATTTTTGAAGCTCAGTACCACATATAGTTTAATCATAACACATCGTTCTCTTTACATTTATATAACAAGCCTGTGGATCATATTAATACAATGACATAGAATTATTTACAAAATTCTATCTAGCTAGGCTGGCAGCCTTCACAGTAAGTATTAGAAAATAAAAAATGCATCTCTTCATTCTCTTTTCTCCCAGTTTATCTAATTTGGAGCTGCAGTGGAGCCAGGCCTTTCTTGGCACTTAATGTATCCAAGAGAGGAAAAACTAAACCTGGGAAAGATGCCAGTGTAGTGCAAGACACAGACAGACAGACACACATATAGACAATATGAAGGACTGTAAATTTACCTATGGGATGTATTTGGACGTGGAAAGAAACTGAAGCACTCAAAGAAACCCACAAACAATCATATGCATTTAAACCAGAGAGGGGAACCAAGCAATGTGAGGGAGCAGTGCTAACTGATTAGCTGTTAAATGTGGAATTATACAATTAAATATATATACTGTACTTAAATTACGTCTGTGACTGTTCATTGTACAGAACAAAAATACAAAAGTGTGGGCGGGAATTATGCAGTACAGTAGTCAACAAAGCCAAAAGACTTTTTACGCAGAAATAAGTGCTTATCAGAGAAGCCAGACATCGTGGGGCTATAGTCTGTCATTCAGCACCAGTTGGCAGTTTCTTAGTTACTCAGAAAATAGATACTAATACGTAAACTGGAGTAATGTAATATAACTCAACTTGCAAAGTGGAGCTATTAAAGATAACAGTTTATAAAGGAATTGAGCAATGGAATTATCTGCAGCATAAAACCTGTTGGCAAAGAGTGTAGTATTTGCCTGTCTAGCATTAAGGTGTAGTTCTACAGCCAAACAGAATGATGCAGGGAGCTGAAGCTTTTTTATAGCTTAATATTAAACAAAGATAAAATAGTATTCCTGGAGAGGATGATTGCATTACCTGCATATCACACTAGCTTGGCAGTTCCTAAGTGACTTGCCATACCACAGATAAAGACTGCAATTAACAGAGGTCCTAACACTAAGCCTCAAGGCTCACTGCAAATGGGAGGACGGTGAATATGCATAACAGAGGTCCTAACACTGACCCTCAAGGGGCCCACTGCATCCCTGCATTTGGGGTTGAATATACATAACAGGATTCCTAACACTGAGCCCCAAGGGGCCCACTATCATTGCAAATGGGGTGAGTTTGCATTATTCTGCCATACAGACTGGTACGTATTTTCATAGCAACAAACAAACCACCTGCTTGCGCAGACGTAAAAAATAACACCAGAAAGAGTATTTAATACTGTATTATGTGTACCGTTAATATATATTTTGAGAAGCATTTAAAACAGTTCTGCTAAACTACAGAGAAAAGTCTCAATTCTGTAATGTATTATACATTAAACATAACGTTTTCTTACTAATATGTAACACCATACCCTCAACAAGGCAAACTGGTATTACTGTGTTTTTAATTTTGCTACTATTGCTATTGCTGCTCCAAACCAAGTACGAGTTTTAGCTGCACTAACTAATGCAGTGTGTTGGGAGGAAGTCAGACAAACATTCACAGAGAAAGGCCAGCTAGACCGGAAAGGAAGCAAGTGTAACAGCAAGGCAGCAGAAGGCTTAAAACTGCCAGACAAAAAGAGGAGAAGGCAGCACTTAAAGAAAGAGTTGAAAAAGCCGTTTTATCAGAGCTGATAATGCAGGTTCTGTGGAGGGCAAGGTCTATGACAAAAGTACTTGCAAATGTGTAGGCCCTACAATCCTATAAAAATGTACATAATTTTATGCTTAGCTTTTAAGCCAAAATACTGCTTGGAAAAGAAATCCTGGAGAGGAATATACTTCTAGCCACAGGAGAGACAGAGGGGCAGTCAATAAATAGACAGCCCACCTTTATACCTCTCAACCTCTTAGTACAAGAAATCTGGACAAAGCCTGACAAAAGGGGGGGGGGGCAAAGGCCCCAAAATAGGGATACATTTTATATATTGCTCTTATAAACTTAGAAAGTTGCTAGAGTAACAGGGTTTTTGTTAAAGTACATTTTCTGAAGGATATGAAGTCTGAAATCGAAATGTATACCAAAAATACAGTGACTTAATTTCTCAGATCATCCCAGTGATTTGCCAGAAAAATACAAATTTTATGAGGAATAGACCAAAAATATGAGGCAAAAATCTGGACAGTTGAGAAGTATGCCCACCATACAAGAAAGCTGCCTATTACCAGGCAAGACTTTCAAGCCAGGGAAATGCTTCTCAGACCAGCAGCATCTCAAGTAGGCATTTCAATGAGACTACAAATAGTCCACTGCTTGTCCAACTGAGTCCTGTGAGCAATAATCATTGTATCAAGTCTGCAAATATCCTTTGGCCATGCTGAGGCTGATAAATGTCTTGGGTGATGTGTTGCATGCAGAACTGAAAAAAACTAAAGGGAGGAAGGCAAATACAAAAAAAAAAGTATCAGTTCATGCCCAGCAGATAGCACAGTCCTGGTGGAATAGTTAAAGTCATGCTAAAAGGCCGAAACAGTGCAAATCAAACAAAAAGATTCACTGGTAGGCAGGATTCCTAAAGCAGAACTCAGTTCTATAATGAACAGACCAGGAAAGACAGACAGATAGGAGACTCTTTCAGATAAAGGTAAAGAAAGAAAGTACTTTTCAGCACTAGCTCAAAGAACTAAGGAACTCTCTGAATAGGCAGAAATGTGACATAGCATTTTTTCTGCACAAATACACAAATCGGAGTTCAATAAGTCTACAGAGTAGTGCACAGTATGTTAGGTTAGTAAGAAATCATGCTAGATGGAAGGGGATGGCTATAACAGGTGGGCAGGACAGCTAACTGACCACAGAAGAGCAAGATGAAAGAGTAGAGAAAGAGAGAGAGCTCAAAGAAGAAAAATAAAAGACAGTGGAGCCCTTAGGTTTCGAGGAAAAGGGAAACACATCTACACCAGAGATGCTAATACTCAGAATGCATGTGGTATGATAGCTGAGAAAAATGGTGCTTTCCAGCTTTAACCCTTTAACGGGTGATGGATTAGGCTCAACACCCAGCTGATAAAATCAGAAAAATGGTACCTAGATAGCGCTATTTTATTGTAACGTTATTTTAAAATCATGAAAACTATGAGTTAAAAACAGTTCTCACCACCAGAACAGTTAATTAATACTAATGCAATAGTAATTACCCTAAAGTTGAAAAAGTAAATGAAACTACAACTGAAAAGTTGGACATAATGCTATTTATTAGTCTGCTGTAACACATCCCACCTCTTGCAAAGTAATAGACCATGGTTACCTTGTCCCTGGTCTCTTGTTTTGTGAGGAGAGCAGTTACACTAATTGCTCAGACCATCTAATGTCAGTCCTTACCCAACAGTCTCGTGTCACTTCAACAGAGACCATGTTTTGAAGCTGATGATCCCATCTTCACTGATAAATTTCTCATGCTAGTTTTCTTAAAGAACTAATACTAACAAGACAGCAATCGAATTACTGAGTAGAAATAATAGCATACTCTGCCTACAACAATGATCTGTGTAGTTTTCTTAATGGCAGTTGCTGGTTACGGGTGCTCAGTCAAAAGTGGCAATGCTGCTCCTGCCACAAGACAAGATAATGACCACTGTCAAACATCTGAGATGTATACAGTAAGTGGTTATTTTTGATGTAGTGTGTGGTGTGGTACATAAAGAGTGTGTGTGTGTGTGTGTGTGTGTGTGTGTGTGTGTGTGTGTGTGTGTGTGTGTGTGTGTGTGTGTGTGTGGGTGTGTAAAAGCAAAGAAAGTCTCTTCATTATGATCAAACCTTTTTTTCAATTCTTTACTGTTTGGGTGGCTTATTGTCTGTATCTGACAGAAATAAGTAGAAAAATAGTTAAACGTTTGAGGTCTACTCAGTCTAAAAGGGCTATTGTCAGCATAAGGGGGCAGGTTGTGTGTAAAGGCAAGGATTAATTAATTGACCACATTTAAACGTTTGTTAATATGGCTTGTCAGGGAAGGGCAGAATCTGTGCAACAAAACCAAGCCAAAACACAGTAATGTGAACAATATTTATTTTACTTGCTGATATTCAAATATTCAATATGTGTACAATCAGAAACCAGTTACTGGTGGGATGAGCAGGAGGTGAAAGAAACATGACGTCAAATTGATCACAGTTAAGTCAACATTAATACAGTTTATAAGGGAGAGGCAGTGCATGTATACAACAATAATAAGTTAAAATACCAGCATTTTTTTTCTTGATCACAGTGAGATGTGACAGATATTTGCAGAAAGTGGTTCTCCTTGGCAGTACAGAGGCAGGCAACTTAGGAAGAAAAGGGATATTACATTTGCTTGATCACAATTAATGAGGTGGCTTGTCAGGGAGGGTCAAATGCATGTGTCTGACAGCAACAAGAATAATTACATTACTGAGACCATTGCTTCCTTCATTTAATAAAAGTCAGACATCAGATATGTACACAGCCAGAAAGTGGTTAATCGAAGGGAGATGAGTCAGGCTGAATGGGAAGGCAAAAGACAACACAATTACCTAACCAGTTTAAATTATTACTTATATGCCTTCTCAAGGATGGGCACTGCCAGTGTTTGAAAGCACAAAGCTGAATTAATATTACTGTGGCCATTGTTTCTTTCAGTTGCTCTCAGTTAAACTTCAGAATTGTATATAGTCAGAAAGTAATCAATGTGGAAATGGAGGGAAGCAGTGTGTGAAAGCAACAGCTTGTTGGGAAAGAGTTACACGTATTTGTGCTTGTATGAGAAAAATTATTTACTCTGGCAATTATTTGTGTTACTTGACAACTGTGAAAAGGCTGAGGAGTAAGTACAAAATCAACATAGTTATTTTGTCAATGACAGTGCAAGATGCAGGCTGCTTGAGAAGGCTATTCCTTTTATTTGAACACAATTAAATCACTGATATATAGGTACTACACGTATGGGAAACAAACTGAAATACGTTTCTCTGAACATTATTTCTTTCAGCTGATCAGACTCAATCATCACAGGTCAGTGAGAATGTGGCTATCCCTAGTGGGTGGTGATACAAGATCTGTCTGAATGCAAGGGACATTGCAATTTACTTGGCTGTAGTGAAGTGACGGGTACAGTGTCAGGAAGTGGCAGTTCTTGAACCTGAGAACTTTATATTGAAATATGGCCATAACACTGATTTGTTTCCCTTGGTCACAATCAAATGCCAGAGCTGTACCAAATCAGAAAGTGGCTGTTCTAGTGCTGGCACTTAATTACATACAAACAACAGACTTATTTTGTCATAACAATGTGAATGTGTGTACATCTGGATAGCAAATTTGTGTTAGAAAAAAAATAAGCCTTACAACTTTTATTTGAGGATAATTTATCTGAATTCTTAACAACAGAAGTGTATCCTGTTGGAAGAGAATATTCTACTGGAACAATCTATAAGGAAAAGGAAGTGAAGATAAATTTTATGATTTATTGGTTCATAGGTATTTTCTAAGATTGCAGTCTGGTAGACCATTGAACAGCCTAGCCCAAAGTCCCACGTTGCCCCCAAGAACTATCTGGTTAAGTAGCATGGTATTTAAGAACACAATAATGACACAATTCATGGTTTTGCTTTCCAATTATTATTAATACAATTTCACAGAATCTTTACTGTAAATGCCTTTAGGTTCAGTTCACCGCAAATATGCATATTTTCCTTTTTATTGTGGGTAACCATGTAATAATGCACAGCAATCACAAATATACTAGGGTTTATAATATAGCACTAAAGTCACTATGCATTTGTCACTAAAAGTGATGTTTTAAGCATCTGATATATTCATACAGGTAAATAAAAAAAATGCCAGGAATTGTGAACTGGCAGTCAGAAATTCAACACTCAGATTTTTGCTACCTCTGCATCTAAAAGCACAGCCTGTGTAGAGTTTATAACTGAATACTCAGATTTGCATTCAAAAAATGTTTAGTTGAAAAATGTTAACTGCTTCATAGATAATAAACCTGTATTGTCAAGAGTCACCAATAGCCTTATGTAGTCATAAGAACATATAAGGCTACCAAGATGCAGCAATTATGGGTGGGTATATGTTCAAGAGTGGGAATACAGTACGCATCCAGAATATATCTGTATTGAGCTGTCATTACAACAGTAGTTAAAATTATATACTTCTTTTCCCATAAAAGGGAACTTTTTATTACTGTATAGGTACCAAAACCAAACTAAATGCGTCAACACTGCAATGTGGTACAGTGAAAGATGAGCTACTCTGAAATCCTTGATAGTAGAATGAAAATCTTGGATTATTCTATACTTTTGCATCTAAGAATGCTCCCTATAATGTTTCAGTAAGAACTGTTAAAGGGAATTTAGGATATTGCCCACAGTACATAAGCATCAAATGCAGGGTTTTATATGCATTTGGTTATGACAGTCCGGTTGCTGTACAGTCTTTTTTTGTCATGGCTGGGACTGCTCATGTCCAGAATATAACTTTGCAGAGTTTTCATTATAACACAAGAACTGAAGTAAAAATTACATATATTTCTTTATCAAAGAGATTTTTCCCACTGCAAACAGACCACCACTGTAACTCCATTCATATAGCAACGTGCATGTAAAACTTAAGGGTAGAATAGCAGTCTTCATGTATCCATATATAACTGTCTCAAAGTTTTACAAATAACTGAAAACAGAAAACTGAGTTACTGCTTCTTTTACACAGATGTGCACAGTTATGTCACAGAAACAAACTGTATTATGCTAATTTTCCTCTAGTGGTGGGTATACAACTTATGCTCAGGGTGGAGAATGCAATACATTTTCCAGAATATATCTGTATTGCATTGCCCTAACATATATTTCTCTTGAACAGAGGTATGTTTTGCCACTGAAAAGATACAATCAACAGCAAGCCTTGTACTGATAGTGAACGTGGTGTGACAAAATTCAAATTCAGTGCTAAAATCTTATGGGTAGAATTAAAGACTTAAGTGTATTTGTAAACACCATACTCCTCACGTGGAGCTTGCACGGCCAACCAAACATGAAAAAAACACCTACGGCCAGCAAGGTAGTTCCAAAGCTTTATTCCATTGTGAAAAAGGACATCAAAATGCCCAAAGTAGCACTTGTAAAGTTGTTCAAACCGGTTTTGGCATCAAGCCTTCATCAGTGAAGCTGATAACTGAACCACAAATGTGTAAAGCATTCATTATATATCCAAGCACCTGAAAATTGCACCAATCATATTAGTTCTTGTGGTGCTTATTATAGCCAAGCCTACATGACATGCCACTATCATTAAGGTTTGGATATTCCATATTAAATGATCAATTGGCAGCAAATAACATAAAAATAAAGATCATAACAGTGTTATAGTGTATAAGAATAGTTCCCTACACAGGTGTATTAATATATATAAAAATATATATAATAATATATATACATGTATGTATATATTAGACATCAGCCATTGTGTATCTAGACAATGATAATAATCACAAAACCTACATATGCAAACAAAACAGAGCCTGTAGTAGGCAATAATAGTGTATGATCTATAGTCTTCCTTAATAACAAAATCATACTATCCGTGATATGTAACACTATGAAGTAGGGGAACTAACAGTCACATATGTATGGTATAATAAGTATATAATAGAAATATAGATACCATATGAAAAATATTTATATAACACGTCAGTGAGCCATCAGTGCTGTGTACCAATAGGGCAACATCATAAATGAATTATAATTCATAAATGGTCATTAAGACCTGGAGAAAATAAGGCCCCCAGATGGATGATCCAATATTTTTCTTTAAATGTGAGTGTATTTTCCCAACCTTGTTGGTAACTTCTGTCCCCCACTATTCGGTCGATGATAGTAAACATAAAGTTAGCTGTAGGATGTTTAAGTGTGTGTTGATACAAGGCATTAGTAGTTTTTTGTTTTTGATATTACTTCTGTGTTCACCAATCCTAATCCTTAATGACCGTGAAGTTTTGCCTACATAAAATGCTGAACAATGGCATGTAGCCAGGTAGATTACCCAGCTACTAGAACAATTCCCAAAAATTCTTAAATCATACACTTTACTTGTGTTGGCACTGCTAAATTGTTTACTGTTATTAACCTGATTACAGGACAAACAGTGCCCACATCGAAACGTGCCCACCAGTTCATTACCACTGATAGTCTACTGTTTATATTTGGCTCCACCACTATCATGATGTTTATAATGTGAGAAAAGAGAACCCAGTGTTCTACCCCTTCTATACGAAAACAGGCATCGGTCACCCAATATTTGCCTGAGATATTCATTGGCTCTTAAAATATTCCAATTATCCATGACATTCCGGATAATCTGATGGTTTCTACCATATGTAGTAACAAATCTCAAGGCAGTCGCACCTTTCTTAGCTTTACTGGCCTTATATTCCAACAGCTCAGTTCTAGGTTGTTGGTCTGAACATGTTTTAGCAGATATGATATCAAATGGACGATATCCTCTATCCAAGAAACGTTTCGTTAAATCATTACTGGCATCCTCGTAATCCTCCAATGAAGAGCTGATATGTTTCATCCGAAGAAACTGAGATTTAGGGATATTGCGGACAGTGTGGCGAGGATGCATACTAGATGCATGTAATAATGTGTTATATTCTGGGTATTTACGATGTATTTTAGTACCCAATGTGTTATCTGGGTTTCTATAAACTGTCACATCCAGAAATTCAATGGAATTTTTATTGCTATTGACTGTAAATTCAATACCCCAAACATTGTTGTTTAGATATTCAAGGAATTCCTGGAGATATTCAGTATCTGCACGCCACACCATCCAGCAATCATCCAGATATCTTCGCCAAATGTCCATTTCGACAAGATAGATGTTGTGTGATGGATTATATATCAGACATTCTTCCAAATAGGCCATAAACAGGTCCGCATAAATAGGGGCAAAAGATGCTCCCATCGCTGTGCCCCGGAGTTGCCAGTAACATTCACCTTGGAAGTATAGAATGTTTTTGTTTAACACATGTTCGGACATACAGATGATAAGTGTATTGAAGCCAGGTGGATATAAATTTGACTTCTCAAGCCAGAATTGAAGTGCTTGTAACCCTGCCCAGTGTGGGATACTGGTATATAGAGACTTCACGTCTAATGTACATAATAGCCAATCTGGTTCAATTTGTGAATCTTCTATGATCTGTAAAAATTGCGTAGTATCCTTAATTCTTGCTCTAACATAAACTAGAAGGGGTTGCAATAGTTCAGTCAGAAAAACTGATAGTGGTTCGGTTAATGAACCATGGCCTGAAACAATAGGTCTCCCAGGTGGAGTAGTCAAAGATTTGTGTATTTTAGGTAGCAAATATAATATCTGCTTACATGGGTCCTTAACCGTCAAATGTTTGGCTGTGTTAGGGGATATAATCCCTTCATCTACTGCATTCTGTAAAAATTGATCAATTTCCTTTTTGAATGTAGGAGTAGGGTCAATGCCCATGCACATATAACATTTTGGGTCAGACAGTTGACGTAGACCTTCTTGGATATAATAATCCATGTCCAGAATGACCACAGCACCTCCTTTGTCTGCCTGTAAAATTGCTATTTTGTTGTTATTTTTAAGTTCCATTAGGGCTTTCCTTTCTGCCTCATTAATGTTGTCAGTTAGTACATCAGTGGTATGTGGTGGGAAGTGTAATTCTCTAAGCACTGCCTGTTGAAAGGCAGCTACATGGGTGTTCATGGGGGGTTGAAATGTGGATTTGAGAAAACGAAATTTATTTTATTTGCTGCCAATTGATCATTTAATATGGAATATCCAAACCTTAATGATAGTGGCATGTCATGTAGGCTTGGCTATAATAAGCACCACAAGAACTAATATGATTGGTGCAATTTTCAGGTGCTTGGATATATAATGAATGCTTTACACATTTGTGGTTCAGTTATCAGCTTCACTGATGATGAAGGCTTGATGCCGAAACCGGTTTGAACAACTTTACAAGTGCTACTTTGGGTATTTTGATGTCCTTTTTCACAATGGAATAAAGCTTTGGAACTACCTTGCTGGCCGTAGGTGTTTTTTAAGTGTATTTGTACCTGAGCACCTAAGTATACTTTTCTAAAAGGTATACTATGAACTCCCAGAAGGAGTCTTGACATCTGGCCTTTTATCCACAGGTACAAAAAAAGAATAAGAGTTTTAAATTCATTTCTCAGTGACAAGCCCATTGTATTGCCATGTTGTGATTATGGGTAGATACACAATTTCTGCCTAGGGTGCAGAATGATTCACTGTCCAGAAAGTATCTGCAACGAGTTGTCATTGTATCAGAAATAAAAAAAAATCATATATAGTTCCTGATGATAATCTTTCAGTCACTGGAATTATTCTTGCCCTCACAAATTAGGTTCATATGCAGTAACATGCACTTGACATGGATAAGGATAAAGCTGTATACAAGTCTTAATACTTGAAATCACCAACTAATTGCATTCTCAAGCTGACATTCATGACATTTTATTTTTCTGAGAAACTTTCTAAAAATTTCAAATGATTTCAGGGATACGGGGCAATAATTGTCACCAGTGGACAATGACAACCATCTGGTTGATCTTGTGCTTTTTTTTCTCTTTGGTTCATAAGAAGCATATGCATTTGACATCCTTCTTGAGTGGAAAGCACAATACATGTTTGAATAATATCACTGTTTTATGAAAACAGCACTTCAAATATTAAATACTTATTTCTCAGAAAAAAAAATGTTAACATTTTCTTCCAGTTTAAATGATACAGCAAAAATGCATATTTTACTGGTACATACAGATGTGGATACATTTAAGAACAACATGTCATTTTCTCTTAGTACTATTTGTTCATGCAATGTGTAGTACAAGACTGCACATCCAGGTGTTTTGATCTGAAAAAGACACCAAAAAAAATTGGAAGTAATATAGAGATACATACTTGCAAGTATTATTAAATTAAGGTCAGAATGGTTACTGAAAATTGACAAACTAACATTTGCAGAACATTCACTTAAAAATAAAAGTTTGGGTATCAGTTCTCATCAGAGTAGCATATATAAAAACTAATACATACATAAATATCTAGGGCTTATAGTGGGTGTGACTGACAAGCCTGATGAAGCCCTCCAGATTGATTACACTATCCCACTGCATTAAGAATGTATATATGAGCCTTTATACAATTTTAAGAAAGCAAACAACAGTAATGCTTTATATCATCTTTCAGTAGTTTGTCACAACTTTAATAAATTTGTTTTTGGAATTTTGGAAATTGTAGATAGTGATCCTGGAGGTGGAGTCTGAGAAAACTCTTTAGAATACAAGGAACTACTTAGGCAGTTCCATTTAAATGCCCACAACCATCCTGCTATTAATGAATGTAGCTCTATTGTCCCACTACTAAAAATGAGAGCAGTGAAATTGTAATGTTATATTTGTTTTATTTTATATATTATATTTTAGTAACTATGTCTGTAAGTATTCAATCATGTTTGTAATTTTTATTTAATATGTGCCTTGTGGAATTATGGCAGCTCTGATGAAGTCCAGTTTTATGGTTGAAATCTCTTAACTGTTTTTTTTTTTCCTTATAATAAAGGCTTTTGTGCTGTATGCCTGTATGTTTGCCTTTTGAGGTGACTACTGCATGGTTTTCCTGGCTGTTTTTGGCAGTAATTTGGTTCCGTTGTTTATCAGAAGTGTTGGACTATACAAAGGTAGGGCTCAGAGGAGGAGAACGGAGACGTTATAGAAGAGTTGATGGGTAAAAATAAGCAGAATAATATAAACAATCATGGAAAGAGGATAATAAAAAAGCAACAAGACATGCAGAAGAAATAGCAAATGTGTCTTGGGGAGGCATGTAGGCAGAAGTAAGAGGAAGCTAGAAAAACTATAAAACATATTAAGACATAATTATATCTAGGACAAGAAATAGAGAGAGGGAAGAGAGAGTCTTTAGCTACACAGGGGAGAGAAGAAATGTCATGACATACTTGCAGATAATTGTGAATGAAAGCTGTATGAACAGAGGAAATATAAAAATTCTCAGGGAATGCTTTGCTTGCATCTTTACAAACACAGAAATCAGAGGGTCACCTTACAAGTGGAGGAAGGAGGACATCTGGCAGTCACATTTCAACTGGAGTTATAACAAATGGTTCAGCTAGAATATTACGTTCAGTTCTGATGTTTTTACAGAAATAAGGATATAAATGTATATGTTTATACACCGATTAGCCTCACTAATATTGTGGGAAAATGTTAAGAAAAGGTAATTTTGAAATATGTTACTGAATCTTTAGGTGGGAAGTTTGATACTACCCAGCACAGTTTTGCAGCTGGTAAGTCTTGTTGCTCTAATTTTCTCTCATTTTATGGGCATTTATAGAAGTTTTTGGGTAATGGACTAGCTGTTAATGTGCTCTGTTTGGATATGTTGAAGGCCTTTGACACAATGCCTCACTTTAAGATTACTTCCATATTGAAGCAATAGCAACATTAGTGCGTATGTAGTGAGGTGCATTAGAAATTGTCTGATCGGATGGAGATGTAGGGTAAAGATGTATCATTCATTTTTGGAAGGTGGGGGTAGAACAGCTGGAGTAGCTCAGGGATCTGTTTGGGTCCAGTGTTATTTGGGATTTTTTATGGCTAGCTTTCCAGAA
The DNA here is from genome assembly GCF_019279795.1 of Protopterus annectens. Classification (NCBI taxonomy): domain Eukaryota; kingdom Metazoa; phylum Chordata; order Ceratodontiformes; family Protopteridae; genus Protopterus; species Protopterus annectens. Next base: position 471,119,049 of record NC_056732.1, on the reverse strand, counting down.
AATATTAATGACTGGGAGTGCAAGTATACAGATGATGTAAAGGTTGGACCTGTAATCTCAGGAATAACCAGTTTTCTCTTCAGATATATTTTGATAACTTATTTGGGTGGATTACAGAAAATGTAAAAAAAAATAACAGGTTATGCATTTTGGGGAAATGAACCCAAAGTATCCATTTACACTGGAAAATGACAGTATTCAGGAGATTAATGTAAGGGATTTGGATATTAAAATTGCCAGCAGTTTATGTTTTTTTCCACATGTGCTTGCTATTGTTAAAAGATGTTATTGTGATACAAGTAATATTTTTAGAAGTCAGATTAGAAGGAATACGTTGGTCGTACTTCTAATTCATGAATCTGTAGTTAAACCTATTATTGAATATGGTGGGTCAATATGTGTGTATAACACATTACAGTTAGACTAGAAAGAATACAAATGAATTTTTCAAGAAGAACGTGTGGTAATGTAGGAAAAATGATCATGCTTAACTTAAACATTTGTCACTGTAAACAATTAATTACAGGTTAGTCAACTGTGAACAAATTATACTTTATAAATGTATTAAGAACAGTCATATTGGAAACGTTGGTATTAAAAGTACAGCGCATTTGTTGAATTCTAGGAATAATAATCATTTTATTGGTGGACCTTTTAGTGTAAGCCTTGTGAGGAGTGTTGTTTTTCTTAGGGGGTTAGTGTGTAGTGGAACAATATTCCATTATCAGTTAGAAAATCAGAATCAGTTAACTCCTTTAAAAATGGATCTTTCTTCTCCTTGATATGTATCTACGGTGCTATCACTTTAAATATTGTCAAGCATATTTGACAGTAAACAGGCAAGGTTATTATTGTGCTTTGGGGAGGCATGTATGGCATTAGTAGAGAAGGTTATTCATATATGGTTAAATCCTTGTGGTAGTGCATCTAAACTTGATTTTTGGATTGGTAACAGTCAAGGACAGAAGTGTCCTAATTAAAACAGTAGAGAGAACAACAGGGGTCTTGCTTTTAATCAAATGATACCTCTATCAAGGGATAAGAGCAGGTTGTTACTCACATGAGGCAAGGCAAAGCTAATATATTACACAGCAGCATGTAAACAGCTGAATGAGAGTGTAACTTTCTTAATGCCCCAGGGAATTGCTACTCTGAGTTACTTTTAATTTTCCACGTGTGATAACGAGGGAGGGAGAGAGCAGTACTGTGAGCAAGCCTTGGGGCAAGACGGCAAGATGTGCAGGGAATGAATGAGTGAAATATACTGAATTCTTATCTGATATATAGTTGACCTGTTAATTGTTATTGTGATTGTCAAAGAGAACTCTTAGAGATACAATGTGCATGAATGAAGAACAAATAGAATGAAATGATTTCCAATACCGCAGAGCCATGAGGAGGAGAGCAGACAGTTAACTTAAGAGTGTGTGTGTCTTATTACAGCTTTGCTTTATGAGGTCAGTATGGAAGAAACCGAGGGATAAAAGTTGCAAGGGAATGATGTTCATATTTTTCAGCTTTATTATGAATGTTATAGTTTAAGATCTATTTTGCCAGTTTTAAAGTGTATTCAGGGAGAGATATCTGCAAGTGTAGTGATTACTTAAGAGAGTCAAGAGAAGTCTCGAGTTTGTGATAGCAGGATTTTAAAACACTAAACATTGGCCTTAAACTTCTGTCATGGAATGTTAATGTGATATTGGACCAAAGTAAAGCTAAGAGGATGTTTTAGTGTATAATACCAAAATAATAGTTATCATGTTGTAGGAAACACAACTATATAAGAAGAACATAGAATGATGACAGGGCAGGGATACAAAGGAAGAGTCTACTCTAAAATATTAGAAGGCAGATACAGAGGTGTAATCACCCTAGTTAGAAGAGGTGTCTTCCTCTGGATAGAGGAGAAGAAAATTAACCAATATGGTAGATATGTATTAATGAGGGGGACATGTGGAATAACTTTATACAATATTTACTTTTCACCAAAAACTTCAAGTAAGGAAATTAAAGAGGCAATGAGTGAAATTATTAAACGGATTGGGCTTATTACTGTGGACTGGAAAATTATATTAAAAAAGGAGATATAATTTGTGGACCAAGGTTGACAGTCTCCTTGAGGAAAGAGAAACTGGTAAAAAACAGTATGAAAATATACAGGCTATAAGATCTGACAGACAGTCAACAGAGTAGGAAGTATTTCACATTTACATCAGGTAGTCATGGTTTGCAATAGCAGATTGATTGTGTGTATAGTTATAGATATTATCTACTACACATAAATACACTTACAGTGGATATAAAAAGTTTACACACCCCTGTTAAAATGCCAGGTTTTTGTGAGATAAAAAAAATGAGACCACAATAAATCATTTCAAAACTTTTCCCACCTTTAATGTGACCTATAACCTGTACAATTCAACTGAAAAACAAATTTGTTAGGAGGAAAAATATAAAAAATAAAAAACATACAATAAGCTGGCTGCATAAGTGTGCACACCCTTAAACTAATACTTTGTTGAAGCACCTTTTGATTTAATTACAGCATTCGGTTTTCTTGGGTAGGAGTCTATCAGCATTGCATATCTTGACTTGGCAATATTTGCCCACTCTTCCTTGCACAAGCACTCCAAATCTGTCAAATTGCGAGGTCATCTCTTGTGCCCAGCCATCTTCAGGTCACCCTACAGATTTTCTATTGGATTTAGGTCTTGGCACTGACTGGGCCATTCCAAAACTTTAATTTTATTCTGGTGAAGCCATTCTTTTGTTGATTTGGATGCATGCTTGGGGTCATTGTTGTGTTGAAAGGTGAACTTCCTCTTCATCTTCAGCTTTCTAGCAGACGCTTGAAGGTTTTGGGCCAAACATGACTGGTATTTGGAACTGTTCATAATTCCCTCCACCTTGACTAAAGTCCCGGTTCCAGCTGAAGAAAAGCAACCTCAAAGCATGATACTGCTACCACCATGCTTCACCATGGGGATGGTGTTCTTTTGGTGATGCAAAGTGTTGTTTTTGTGCCAAACATATGTTTTGGAATTGTGGTCACAAAGTTCAACCTTGGTCTCATCAGACCATAACACATTTTCCCACATGCTTTTGGGAGACTTGATGTATTGTTTTGCAAATTTTAGCTGAGCCTGGATGTTTTTCTGTGTAAGAAAAGGCTTCTGTCTTGCAACCCTATCCCTTAGCCCAGACATATGGAGAATATGGGAGATTGTTGTCACATATAGTACACAACCAGTATTTGCCAGAAATTCTTTCAGCTCCTTTAATGTTGCTGTAGGTCTCTTGGCAGCCTCCCTGACCAGTTTTCAGCTCGTCTTTTCATCAATTGTGGAAGGACATCTAGTTCTTAGCAATGTCGTTGAAGGTGTATGTGAGAAACTTAAACTTGCAGTAGTTGCACAGAAATTATGTTAATTCTAATGACAATGGTGATAATATTAAGGGCATCAGGATGCCTAGTACTTTTAACCCTGAAGTACATCCAATATTACGAGGCTTTGAATTAGCCTGTGAAACAGATTTCCGTCATTATTTAAGTAACCGTGAAAATGGAAATAATTTAACCCAGGAAGAGAAAAGTATTTTGATGGAGCTCAAAGAACATGTCGATTTAAGATACATGCAACCAGATAAAGGGGGAGGAATAGTCATTATGACCAAGGATGATTATGTGCAAAAAATGTTTAACATGCTTTACAGTGATACCTACTGTGAGGATTCAGTAAGTTAAGTCAACATTTCCTATAGTATGATAGATTGGGAATTGTTTGACATGGTGACACAGGGACAAAGAGACAGATGAATATAACTACACGGTCATTGAACATCCAAAAACGCCTTCAATTTTTGGAGTTCCGAAAATTCATAAGGATCTGACAAATCCCCCCCGACACCTGATCATTGATTCTGGGTGGTCCAAGATAAGTTATATAGCTAAATACTTGGATGTAAAACTTAAGCAGGGGTTGCTTGGGGTGTCTCATATTTGTCGTGATTCCTGGCAATTTTTGAAAAGGTGTAATAATTTATTTCCATTCAGTGATGGAATCTTTTTAACAATAGATGTTAAAAATTTGTATAGTTGTACCCCCAACAAGACTGGATTAGATTGATTTTCAGAATTTTTGTTGGTGGAATTCAGATTAGATCAAGATGTTATCAATGTCTATATACAACTAATGGAGATAGTATTAAAAAATAATTACATTTTTTTTGAAGGCCATTATTTCAAACAAGTAGAGGATGTGGCCATGGGGTTAGCATGTGGCCCGCTCTTCGCTAACTTAGTAATGGCCTGGTGGGAGAAACTATTATTCCCATCTCCTTTTTACAAATATATGTCCTTATACATTTGATATTTGGACGATTTGTTTGTAGCATGGAATGGACTATGTGATCTGATTTCCCAATTTTTGGAGTATATTAATTTGAGTACAGAATTTTCTAAGTTCACTTATGAGTATGATTGTGACAAAATATCCTATTTGGACGATATGGTGGTCTAAAAAGCAGGAGGGGGTATAAAGTCTACTATTTTCAGAAAACCTTCCTACTCGAATAGTATTTTGCATTTTTGCAGTAATCACCCCTTACATGTAAAAAGAGTGATTATAAAAGGGCAATTAGTAAGAGCAGCCCGCATGGTCTCGGAATATGAAGACTTTCTGGAAGAATGCGAAAAAATGACTACAATGTTCAGAGAGAGAGGTTACCCAGTGGGGTTGATTGACAATATTAAGAGTGAAGTTATTTATAAGCGGCAAACTCTGGTATATAAACCTGTGTTGGGTATGAGTAGAAACAGCATGGAGTACGAAGAATTTCAAGGAATAGAGTCTCATGTAAATGTACAAGGGGTAGGTAATCAAGACATGCCTGGTACAAGTAATAATGATGGTAGCAATAACAGCAACAATAATAATAATAATGACAACAATATATCATTAGGACAAGGTGTTCCCTTTTGCCCCTTTCTGTCTATTCTAGAGATATGTTTATAATTCAGGACATCATCAGAAAAAATTGGATTATATCTTACAAGAAAATTTGGGTAATGTCCTGGGGGACCGTCCGGACTTAGTTTATAGGAGAGGACAGAATTTAAAAGGTATCCTGGTGAAATCTGGCAAGTGTAGGATACAAGGAAAAATGACAGCCTGTGGTATGTGCTCACAATGTAACCACATTTTGTCAACAACTTATGTCTAGGTCTGTGACAAAAGAATAATTATCAGGGGAAAATACAATTGTAATTCCCAAGCAGTGGTTTACTTGGCATTGTGCAAGGACTGCCCAGTGTTTTACACAGGTAAAACCCAACGGAAATTGGCACAAGGGTATATGAGCACATGTATGAAATTAGGCTGACAAAAAATGCATTATATAGACATATAAAAATATACCCACAACACACCTTTAAATCTGTAGTTTTGGAGCAGGTCAGATATAACAACAAGGGAGGATCTTAGAAAGTTTATTTAGAAACCAGGGAAACCTGGTGGCAAATTTTTACTAATGCAAGTAGCCCCCCAGGTTTAAATGAACTGGTATCAATTACCAGTACGTTAAAGTTAAAGGTTTATGATAGATGAGATGTCAGCCAGTATTCTATGAAGTTTTTATGAAAGTATATTTATTAATTGTCAAGGATATTTAAAAAGTTTGTAAAAGTCTTGCAACATTTGTATAAGTCTTTTTGATTTTAATTTATAATAATGATTAAATGCTTTTTTAATGGATGAAATGGATGTGTTTTTAACTGGTCTGTTCAAATCAGCTGCAAATATAAAAATGTCATGTTAATATATTTATTTGTCTGAAAAAGTCTGGTGATGTGCACCAGATGAAAGCGCTTATCCTAATAAATTATATATTTTGTGTGCCCTGATACAGCCAGTGCTCAGTTCATTTTATTTTATTTAGTTTTTTGTGTGATTTGTGGTGTTACAAATGTCACTGTTGTCCCATATTTTCTCCATTTTATGATGACTGTCTTCACTGTGTTCCATGGTATATCCAATGCTGTGAAAATTGTTTTGAACCCTTCTCATGACTGATACCTTTCAACAATGATATCCCTTTGATGCTTTGTAAGCTCTCAGCAAACCATGGCTTTTACTGTAGCAGGCAACTAAGTACATGTCAGGAAAATCTTACTAGGACAGCTGAACTTTATTTTGGGTTAATCAGAGTCTCTTTAATTGATGACAGGTGTGTATCCAAGAAGAGCGAATGATGTAATTAAATCAAAAGGTGCTTCAACAAAGTATTAGTTTAAGGGTGTATACACGTATGCAACCTGCTTATTGTATTGTTTTTTATTTTTTATATTTTTCCACTAACAGATTTGTTTGTTTTTCAAATGAATTGTACAGGTTATAGGTCACATTAAAGATGGGAAAAGTTTAAAAATGACTTATTGTGGTCTCATTTTTTATATCACAAAAACATGGCATTTTAACAGGGGTGTGTAAACTTTTTATATCCACTGTATATGATCAATATTGACAAAAGAAATCTCCAGACACTGTACCCAACCCAATTTGGTTTTGTCAAGGGCCGGTTATACCTATTCAACCTGGTGGACTTCTTTGAGAAGGTCATTAAAGCAATGGATGAGGGCAAAATGCTTTACATTGGCAATTTTGACCTGGTCAAGACATTGATTGACACAATACCCCACTCAGGCACTAAGAAACTAAAGAGGTTAAGTACAAACCATTATGTCACCCAATTGGCTCACAGATAAGACCCAGGAAGTTAGAATCGGGGAGTCCACCTCTACAAAGAGGCCAGTCACAAGCAGAGTCCCTCGGGGATCAGGCCTTGAACTGCTCCTTTTTGGCATTTACTTCTCTGAGGTCAATGCCAATGTCAATGGCCTCTGGCTGACTAAATTTGCAGATGATTGCCAATTAGGAGCAGTCACTGAGTCCCCCCGCTGACACCAATGTTCTCCAGGAAGGGCTGACACAGAGCCATGGACTAAAACTAAATGCCAAGAAATGCATAATAGTACCCTTCAGGAAGTTATTAACCCCCTGGTAACAATCATATTGACAACACTCCCCTAAGAGTTGACTTGGGGGACACAGATAGCAATCTAGCCTTTGACCTTCATGTGTCCACAGTAGTGAGGAAATCATTCTATGATTGTGCAACTTATAAACAAAGGTATGGAATCTAGGTCCAAGGAAGTCATTGTGCTACTGTATTCGGTATTCATCAGACCTGTCATTGAGTACAATAACCCTGTTGGTATGTACTTAACCAGGCATACCCAGCAACTGGAACATCCACAGAGCTTCCTCACTAAAAGAATACAGGACTTAAGTATCATGTCCTATGCAGACTGCCTCAAGGCCCTATCCATGCATTTTTGTCTCCTATAGGCTGCTGAGAGGAGATCTATGCCTGGCATACAAGGCATTGTCAGACCTCACTTTGATGAACCTCCTGCATATCCACAAAGAAACAGCACCAGCATTACCCATTCGAAAGACTTAAACCTTGCCTGGACAGACAGGTATGTATCACAGAGAGTACCCCTTCTCTGGAACAGGCTCCCCATCCATGTGAAGCAGAGCTCCTCCCTAACTCAATTCAAGTGTAACTTGGAAAATTGGATGGGGAACAGGAAATCATCCTTGGTTTGGCACCCATGTCTCTAATGGACACAGGCAGCCTGTAAATCATTCATCTCCCAAGCCCCTGCTTACGCTTATCAAGGGCACGAGAACTTGTCAGAGATTTGGGATGCATGACTAGGTTTAAAAATGCCCTTGTGGTCATTAATCTAGTAAACACCTATCAACCTATATATATATAAATAAAAACATGAGTACCTTGTCAGAGATATTTACACATTTCCAATACTGGTTTCTGACCATGAACCCTGCTAGCAGGAATCTTAAACCCTGGGCAAGACCAAGACTATAGACCCTACAGGTTTAGAGCCTCTTGGATTACAAAAGAAGGCAAGAATGGGTTATTGGACAGTGTGATATAAAACTTACAACTCAGGAGGATGAAGAGGAAATACTTATGGTCTGGGACAGGCTAAAAGCAGAATTAAAGAAATTGGTCTTAAGTCACAATCAGCAAGAATGGAAGGACTGGGTCATGAATAAAAGAAATTTATGGAACAGGATAAAGGACCTGCAGGACAACAGGAGAGCTGTTGGAAGAGCAGTATAGAGAGTTGACAAAGTTGGAGAGGTGAGCATTGGACAACTCGAAGGCAGGGTGGAACTAAAGAAAACAGTTTTGAAAGCATTTTGTCAAAGAAAAGAGCCAAAGCAGTAAAAAAAATTCTCACCCTTAGATGGAGGCAGCAAATAATAGAAAGACATATGTCAAAGATTAGGGATTGGGTGACAGATAGAATGGTGACTGACCCTAGAGAAAAAGAACAAGCACAGTTTGAAGAATTTAAGGACTTGAAGTTTAATTAAATTAGTGAAGCTGAGAAAAAGGAGATACTATGACCTATAACAAGGGATTAGGCAATCTTGCAGTTACCTAACCAGCTAGGAAAGTCATCAGGTTGTGATAGGCATCTGATTGGATTATGTAGAGAATTTAAGCAATTCATTTTACTATATTGGAGCAAGATATTTACTTTTATATGGGATTCTGGTAAAATCCCTTCATCATGACACAGTCCAGTGATATTACCGATACTAAAAGAGGGAAAAGACTCATGTGAGCCCATCTGAATATTAAACCATAATTATAACATTTCTGAATCCACCTTGGCAGAAAAGTTATCAAAAATATTTCCTAGACTTGTAAGCATATGACCTATGTGGCCTTGTGAAAGATAGACAAACATATGAGAATACTGTCAAAATAAATCTTATACGCAGGGTAGCTGAAGCTGAGGGAAAGCAACTAATCATTTTAGGATTAGATGCCAAAAAAAATTAACATAGTCCACTGGGAATATTTATGATAACTGTTGAATTGCATGGGCTTTCCTGAAGTCTTTATTGATTTATTAAGGGGTATACATGCAAAATATTAGGAAAATAGAAATTATTGCCATGTGAGTTACATCAAAACATTCAAGCTATTAAAATGTTTGTGATCCCTTTGATTCTTTATCCTGCTTTTCTGTTTGACCCAGGCAGGAAGTTCTGGGAGACGTTAAGGAAAGAGATCATGTACTATGTTTGGAATAGAAAGGGGCACAGGATAAAATGGCAAAAAAATGATACTACCTGATAGAAAGTGGTGGTCTACGAGTGCCTCATTTTTAAGAATACTTTAGAGCAGAGCAGTTGAAAATAATATGCCATCTCCAGAATAGGGGGTACTTGGCTAAGTGAAAACGGACTATGCTTAAAAGAGACAAGGAAAACACATTCCCTGATTCACTAAATGTATGGAGGCAAACAACCAAGGAAAGCAAGGTACCAGTACTAGATTAATTGTACAGGGGATGGGTAATATTTTAAGATTGAAAGAATATATGGAATGCCAATTGGAGGTATGGCCAAATGTGCTAGGGAAAAAATGCATACAGTATAAATGTTGAAACAGTTACAGACTGGTGAAAGAAGGAACAATTATTTTACTTTTGGGAGGAGTGCTGTGCCGGAATAGGAGTGAGAAAGGAATGGGGTGAATGGACTAGGACTTACACCTTTAAACCAGGAGAAATGTTCCAGTATAGATAGAATATGAACTATTAAAGAAATATGGACACAAAGGAAGCAAGGGGAATGCAGCAGTATGAGCTGGTAGCTCTTTTCATAGATGTGTGTACAGAGGGAATTGGAAATAAAAGGATTATAGGAAGACTCTACAGGGCAATAATTCTAGATAAACAGATGTGAAACTGAGAAAAGGCACATTGTTGAATGGAAATAACTGAAGAGAATCTTACTAGAAAGAATATGATGAATATTTATTCAGCCTCCTCTATCCAGGCTACCAAGTAGCAGCAGTTTAGAATTTTTGCATGGAGTACCTCCATAACAATTTCTGTACACCTTTTAGGTTACATAAAATGCCCCCTGAATGGCAGTAATATATGCTGGAGATGTGGCTCATACAGCGTGGTTGACTGGGAATACATTTTTGGGATTTTGATCAGTTACATGCTTTTAAAGGAGACAACACAACTAGTGTAGCAAATTACAAAGGGCAAATGATAGCTAACAAAAAAAAAGCTCACTGCTCATTTGTGTAGATTCAGAGAATGTATCAGTCTATACAAAAGCGCCGACTACACTAACTTTCTTTTATTTTAGCCAAAAAAGCTATCAGCCATAAATGGTAGACTGTCCACAAACCTACAACTGTAGAAGACAGAATTCCTAGATGAGGTTATCCTATCTGAAAAAAGTCTGGTAACCCATACAACCAAGAAATTACACAAGAAATGGGAACAGTGGGATTTGGATAAGGACAGTTGGAGACGTATGGCCCCAGAATACAGCTAGACCTGTATATTGCAGCCTAAGAGAGACCTCTGTTAGATGCTTTTACTACTTGGTGGCATATGAAAGTAGCATGATGATTAATAAAATGATTGAAACCCCCCAATTCTAGACTAATCTTGAAGTAGGATACCCTTTTTTTCTTTTTTGGGTATTTCAGATTTGAAATGTATTGCTATCCAATTAAAAGTATTCTGTAACATTAAGAAAGGTTTAGTCATCGGGGAAGACAGAGTAGTATGTCATACATCAGGACTACACAAATTATTTGAACTGTATGTTTTTTTTATTTGTATAATAAAAGTTTGAATCATAAAACTACAAACATCTTGGCTGAATCGTCAATAGATTCCTATCTTTGTCTTTCCTCAGAGACAGCAGACCATGTTACATGATCTCTAAATTGATGTACCTGTCCATAAAATAATGAGAGGCGCATCTACCTTTCCTATCTGCCTAGACAAATCACACACCACCTGAAGAAATCGTAATTTAATTTGATTAAAAAAAAAAAAATCAGAGTCCTCTTAATAATAAGGACCCATTAACTTTTTCAAAAGCAGTTCACTTCTTACTTTCTCAATAGTCTCAGTTTTCATATTTTGCTGTGATAGTGATTACTGTTGCTATGGTGCTCTCCTCAACACCACCTTGTCTACATTTTAAATATTCCTTCATAATAAAAAGGAGCTCCGCGAACCCAAAAAACAAAAGCTTTTCAGATCAAAAGAATTCTGCTATCCACTTTTACTTTGTTTTCCCCAATGAAAACAAATATAAAAGAGGCTAACCTTACCTCCCAAAGGATTTAATGATATTTTACAAAGAAAAGGGCAAACTAAACTTTAAATGTATTCAGTGTTGCATGCGTTACACCTTTGAACTATGCCTCGGGCTCTAAAATAGTAGGAACAGTCACAAACAGCATGATGCCTTCTTCACAGATCTGACGGCCTAAGGAAGCACAGAGTGTGGGCAGGTCATTAAGGAAGATAAATAACTTACTTCATCATTCTCTTTAGAAATACTAATATCGGAAGGAATCCTTTTGTGTTACTATGCTAATAAAACATGAAATCTATATTTACAGAATTTCAAATAGTAACTTATTTTATATTAATCTGTATGAAAGCATTATTGCTCTATATTCAATTTTATCATTTAAATATAAAAGGGTCCATTTTAAAAACAAGAAATTATGGCCTTTATCTATGTTTGTTTTCTTGATTGGAGTCTATTGTTTTCCTTAACGTACTACAGCAATTGCAGTCAATAAACATTTTGGATTTAAGTCTATCATAATGTGATGTGTTAAGCGAATGAGCTCAGATGAACTGTATTCTTTTGACCTGGGTTTGATTCACACAACCACCACATATATTTATTGTGCAGCTGTGAGGAATATGCAACATTAAGCAAGTCACTTAGTCAAACTAATGCAAATCAGACACCCACAAAAGAAACTCTGATGCACAGTAGGTTTTGTCTAATTAAAAACAATAAAAGAAACAATATGTTCTAAAACTTGGACTTTACTATTCACTTTGAATCTTGTTTAAAATACAGTAATTGTAATAAGTAGACAAACTTTAAAGTAACCATTATATATTCACAACAGCATGTGACAAGCACTTCTCTTCAGCAAAAACAAACAGTAATAACATTATTACAGATCTATTAAGAGCGATTTCAACTATTTTAACTGCCACTGTTTTAAGCATTTAAAATATATTTTTATTTATTTGTTAAATGGAGAAAAGTCACAAAGTATAATCATCTCTTCAGAGATGTCTAGGAAGCACTGGTCTTGTAAAAGTGCTTGTTCAAAGTCACACCATATGCAGGAGGGGGCAGGCCGAATCAGGCATGGGCTATAAGCCAAAACTCATTAGTTGACCGGTTTGTCCTAATGGGCTAGTGGCCTCTTTTCAGGAGAGAAACTAGGTGGTATTTTATATTACTAAGGGGAATTTGGTCAGGGCATTGGGGAACTTTACCTACTCTTTTTGATAGGTGCAGTGAGATATCCAAAATCCACTGAGCTACCACCAAATCAAGAAGATGGAGCCTCTGTTTAACGTCTCATTCAAAGGAAGACATACTTAAGAGTGTAGCACTCTTCCCCCAATCCTTATCCTGCTCTGCAGTCTCATGAATCCATTTACCTACCCACAACCTTCTGCACTAAAGGTGAGAGTGAAAATAAACCTATGTTTTCCTGGAAAAAGAGATTCTGCTTTGCCGTGGCAGTGTTGATATGAAGAAATCAAGGCAACAAACCCCAAAGACCCTGGCAAAACTAAAAAAAAAAATACTGACAAGTTTACAGCTAAAGAACATTCTGCATGCCACTGTGCAGAGAGTATTCAGTGTGCTAGAATGATTCTTTTTAGATTTCCCACAATGCTTTCATAAACAGAGTATTGCAGATTTCTCTGTACATGTCTGCAGTGCAAGTGTCATTACAGTCTAATTACATTTTGTTGCATACGTTTGGAAAGTGAGGCAGAAAAGCAAACCTCTTTTTATTAAGTTATGTGATTGCAGTAAGAATCAGAATTAAAAATTGTTGATTTCATGTGAACTATAAAAGAATAAAATCAGTCTAAGACAGAAAGAAAGTTGAGCCTAGCTATGTAACACACACAAGAAACATATCTTCAGATTCCGCTTGGACTGCTACACTGCAGATAAACAGCAGATAAACAATATTAGCAAATACATCAGTCTTAAAATAAACAGGTCACCAAAATGACTAACATTTGAAAATCAACCAGGATATACAGGGGCATTCCATTTATTTAGCATTATACCCCATTGTCAGGAATTTAAAAAGGAAGATAAACTATTTCTCTAAGTTAAAAAAAAAGATTAACCTGTATATTTTTAAATGTTGAAGTTTCACCCACAAATTCATACTGAGACATAACTATCTGAGGTGTATTACGAAGACAGGGGAAAGATAAAAAGTGAAACAGTTACATAGCAGCAGTGCACACTACTAAAGAACTCCAGCTAAGCACAATTGTAATTATCAGCGGTCAATTATTAAAACAGTCGAAAACTGTATACCTCTCAGCCTTTTAGAACAAGAAATCTGGACAAAACCATAAATAAAAGTGGGGTAGAGGTCCAAAATTAGGGACAATTTTTAAATATTGCTCTTATAAACTTAGGAAGTTGATAGAATAACAGGTTTTATATTAGCACAAATTTTCTGAAGGATATGAAGTCTGAAAGTCAGATATCTGTCATTATTTTTTAACTTCAATCTTTAACAATTTGTCACTAATTTGTCAAAAGTCTTTCAGCTTTTCCTGGTTAGGGGTTGCCACAGCGGATCACCAGTCCACTATTGATTAGCAGTAGATTTTTATGGTATCAAGTTGCCAGCCCAGCACCCAAACTTCAAAGAAGGCAAACACACTCACACACCTACCTGCATGTCTTTTAAAGTTCAGTCAACTGCAGGGAGGACATGCGAACTCTGCACAGAAAGAGGTCCAGCCGAGAATCGAATAGGATAGCCTCCTGCTGTGAGGCGACAAGGCTAACTTCCTGCGTCACTGCTGCCTTGCCACTAATTTGTCAGATAGCCACAATTTTATGAAAAATGGACCAAAAATACGAGGCGAAAATCTGTACAGTTGAGAGGTAAGAAAAGTAACAGTATTTGACAAATAAATCAGGAAACTACAATGCAAAACAGTCAAACCAAAACCAGAAGGTGAGAGAGAGAGAGAGAGATATGTAAGGAGAAGGCCCACGTTTCTGTGCTTTACTTTTGTCAATGAACTGTAAACATAAGTTTAAGCTGCAAAACTAAATTCAAAGCTCTTGCCTGCCTTAGCAGATTTCAGCTTAAGAATTCAGACGTGTTCCTGTAATGTGTTTTGATTTTGCATGTGAAAATTGTAACTTTCAATTCACCTTTTCAGTGTCCTCACATGCAATGTTATAATTTGATCTTTAGTTGGAACATGCATTTATCAAGTTTTACAACCTGCAAGAGGGCTAACCAATGACAGAATTTCCTGAATGAAACACAGTTAAAAATTACCTGCATAAAACCATTGCCTTCATGAAGAATGCGTGAAGCCCTGCACAGTATACTGTTGAGTAATAAACATCATTCTAGGGCTCAACATAATGCATGGGGGTGCTTACTGTGATAACTCAATACACCATACAATAAGCACAGGAACATAAGTCGTTAAACAAAACACTGCAGCACAAGCCAAACCTAGAAATGTGAAGCAGTAATGAGCCTGCACTGCATAGATACATTAAAGGTAAACTGGGTAATTCCCTCTAACAGGCTGTTTGATTCCTCAGTCTAGATATGTTAATGTGACGGTGCTAACAAGCATCCTTCTCTGGACTCCAGATACAAGCCATAGGTCATAACGATTTATTTAATAAAAGCAATGCTCACTGTTTAAGCTACAGTTGAAATACAGTGATATGCTGTAGCAGAACAGTCAGCACTTTCTCAGAAATCCTGGTTGAATTCAACACTTTCTCATATGAATCTGAGCCCCCCCCCCCCATGAAAAATAAAGCTTGCAACATGTTTTAATTTTTTTCAAATCCAAAAATATCCTGAAGCCACTGATGGAGACTGAAATGAAAGAACTAGCATTTGCTTAGAAATCTACTTTATCTGAATGTGCAAGTTACCTAACAAAGAATCAGATTACACTTTATTTTATTCTGGCCTCATCACTTGTTTATGCCAATTACTGCACCAGCCTTTCTTCATTATCTTGTCAATCCCTTTCTTCCCAAAAAACAAGTGTCCAAAATTTTTTTGATCACTGTAAGAAATTGCACCAGTGGTTATACAGCATTTCTGGGATTGCTAGGCTTTAGATGTGCTAAAGTAAAATGCATAACTTTGTTGTTCTGTCCCTGCTTCTATTTGTGCCATGGTTTCCAGCTGATCAGATTCCCTTCCTGGTTCAAGAGTGCCCTTTTCCTTCGATTGACAATATTTATAGTGACAGTGGAGAACACTGAACCTAGAATAAATGCTGATCTTGAATGGCACTGACATAGGTACATGGACAGACAGACAGAGTTGTTTGTTGCTTGCTAACCATTTGCATATTTTAAATTTTCAATACTGAGTGCATGCAGTCTAGTGTTACTTTACGTAGGCAGGTAAGTTGATAATCACACAGGTACATCAAATTAGATAGGATGACAAAATAGGAAGGTATGTAGGAATGGTTAGATCATACAATTAGTTTTATGGGTAAGTGGGAACTATGCCCCCTTAACCCCCCTCTTAAACATAGAATTTAGAGTTACAAGCACACAATAGAATGTTGTGGTTAGCTTCCTGGAAACTGCTCCAGCAATCACCACCACTTGTCAAAACTGCCATAGCAGCTGTCAGATTATGCTACAACTATACCATTTTGGCAGGTACTAAGAAACACAAGGGTCAAGTTTTCTCTAGTAACACCACATTTGTATTGTATTATTTTAATTGATTTGAGATATGTAAAGAAGCAGATTTAATGAGGAAACAAAATTACTCAACTAAGCAAAGCTGTTGTTTAACACCATTTAGATAATGGGCAAACTGTACATCACTACCCTGATTGCAGAACGAGCGTTCGCCAGCAGGGTATTAATGTACAAGTAATGCCCACTGAGAAGAACGAGTCCCCGCCGCTTCACGGCACCATATCAAGCTGCCATGGAGCTCGGAGTGAGAAATCAGAACGGCCACCAATATTTTATGCTAGCTATGCAGCTCTTTTGCTGTTTAGCAAGTGCAAAATATAGACAACTAAAAAAAAGGTAGGTGTGTGTATGAGTGTTTATGATATGAGTGTATGTGTGCATGTCACTGAAGGTGAGAGTGAGCGAGCCATTATTTTACACTCGCTAAGCAGTGCTTTTGCTGTTTAGCGAGCGTAAAATAAAAAAAGAAAAAAATTAAAATAAAGCATGTCTATGAAAGTGTATCCATGTATGAGAGTAAGAGAGAGTGCGCAATCGATCGAGCGAAACAGAAAAGTGCGTGTTTATGTTTCTGTATGCATGTGTGCATGAATGCGTGCATGAAAGCAGGGAGACTGTGTGTGTGTGTGTGTGTGTGTGTGTGTGTGTGTGTGTGTGTGTGTGTGTGTGTGTGTGTGTGTGTGAAAGAGAGAGTGAGAGACGAGAGTGATGTGTGACTGAATGCATGTCTGTAAGTAGAGGAAACTGTGTGTGACAGAGACATTGACAGATTTTATATATATATATATATATATATAGAGAGAGAGAGAGAGAGAGAGACCGATCTTGTGTGGATGAATGCGTGTATGAAAGAAGAGGAGACTGTGTCTGTATATGTGTGTGTGTGAAAGCAGAAGAATGTGTGTATTGGAGAGAGTATGGGCTGTATGTAAAACTGTTGTGTTTTACTTGCTTATTTTTTAAGCACTATTATTTTTTATAAATGTTTGATGTAAAATGTTTCCTCCAACACCATTAACATAGACTACAGCAAGTATGAAACATCAGGCGTAGGAACTATTTCACATCAGAAATATATTTAAAAAAAATAAAATAGTAATTAAAAAATACATTAGTAAGTAAAACAACAATTTTACAGCGAGCCCAAGTGCAATAATGTCCTCCAGGGTGTGTGTTAATGTGTAATTAATGCCCTTCTAGGGGTGTAGAGGCCCTTCACCCCTCACAATACCCCTGGGCAGGTATTAATTACACATTAACACACACCCTGTTGGGCATTATTGCTTGCTTAAACAGACTGTTTTTAATTAACAGCTGAGTAAGGCATTTTGTCTGAATTACAGCTGTACCTTTGATGAATTAAACTGTAGCAGACCATACTATGAGCATTTCCAAAGAAATGGCTCTAACTATATATTGTGTTTTAAATGAAGCCATGGCTTTTAGTCAAAGAAATAAGGTATCTTATGATCAATCCTATCCAAGTATCTTGACATATATTTTAGGATTCATCTGGCCTTCTTGCTCTGGGGTTAGACACCAGGAGGCATCCACAGGGAAGTGCAAACGACCTTAGCCCATGGCATGTCCATGGATTGTTTAGTGTTGGAGGGACTCAGTAAGATTTAGTAACAAGACAGCTAGGGATAGGCTTCAGCTCAAGTGGACTGAATGTCCCAAATGTTAAAGGAATCTCCTGGAAATGTAGGGGGATGCTCAAATTTCATAAGGAGGATGAAAATACAACAGTGAATTAAACAAGAGGGAGCCCAGATTGTATGCTTGCAGGAAATGAAATTAAAAGTGAAAGGAGCAAGTAAGTCTAGATGTAGAGATTTTCCTATAGTGCATGCGGATCACAAGCCTGAAGGGGGCAAAAGGGGGGTACTGCTTATGTTCCACAAAAGATTACAGGCAGATACTCAGGATTGTTCATGTCTGTGGAAGTGATAGATGGCAGATATAGAAATGGTACACTGATAAAGAGAAATGGCTAATTGAGACAATAGATAGACAGACAGATATATGCTCCTACAGATGATGAAGAATTTTTCAGGAGATATTTGAAAATGTGGCAGGAGGCAACTGAGAGAAATCAATTTGGCATGTTGGCCAGAGACTTCAGTATGGGGCTTGAGGACAAGGATACATTATATGGTAAGAAACAAGATGTATATGAAAAGTCAGACACTTTTTAAAAAGTAGATGGGGACTTACAGGTGTAATGTTATCTGGACGGATTACTATCCAGAGAAAATAATTGCCAGCTTTTCAAGGAATCTGACAAAGCAAGGTAGTAGAATAGATTACTTTCATATACCCCAATCATTTTGCCACAAGGCGTGTTCCCCCAATATATTGGACATAAGGCCTTCAGATCATGCACCAATAATTGTATGGGTGGCTATGGAAAAAATAGGATAAAGGTTTGGATGTTGGAAATTGGCGCATTTTTGATGGAAGAATGACAAGGATGCAAAGCTACTAAAACGCACAACAGAAAAAGGTGAGAGAGAGAGATGTATTGCCACATTTATCAGACTTGTGGTGAGAAGGATGCAAAGTAGTGAGCTGAGGAGACAATGGTGCTACAGGGTGTTAGGAAGAGATAGGAACATTCTGAGATAGAGAGGAAGCAAACCTGATAAGGGTAAATCAAGTGAAATTAGCAACACAGGATAAAGCAGAGGACTTGAGGAGGAAAGACTGGTTACTAATATTCAAGGTAGGCCTGATGAAAATCAACAATGCGCAAGCAGAATTGGCAAGGAAGGGGCACTTTTGGTGGATAAAGAGAGAATGCACCCCAAAATGTGTATTCTGGTTCTTCAACCAGTGGGGAAGGAAAATGTTTATCACAGCTTTAACCCTGCAGGAAGGTAGGATATTGGAGGGGGATGTAAATATGAGGGAAGTGATACGCACTTTCTGCAACTTGTTGTACAAGTGCCAGCCTGACATGGAGAAAAGAGTGGCATTGTGAGGCGGCAGTACAAACGTTTGTAACTCAAACCAAGCAGGAGGCATTAAATGAACCCACTGCACTGGAAGAATAAGAAAATCCAATTCTACTCTGAAGCTCAGTAAAACTCTGGGAATAGATGGCTTTCCACCAAAATTTTATAAAGGGTGGATTGTGGAGCATGTTGACTAGAACTTTCAGTTCTAAGGATTTTGTGAGTGAGGAATTAAAGGAATTAATTCAAGCAATTATCAGAGTTCTGCCCAAGGTGGAAGGGATTACACCAATAAGTAGGGGATTTTAGACCTCTTTTGCTGATCAATGTAAACCTCAAAATATTTGCCAAAATATTGGCTATAAGGCTGGAGAAATATCTACAAAGACTGATTACTAGAAGTCAAAATGACTTTATAAAGGGGACAGATGTCTCAAGCTATTAGTGGGCAACTGCTAATTTTATCTAAAAGATGATGGAAGCTTTCTGAGAAAGTCAGTTTTGTATTTATTGACATTAAGAAGGCATTCAACTCAGTGGAGTAGAGCCTTTTATTTAAGGTATTAAGGTATAGGCAGCTAGGAGAACTTGTACTGCAAATGTCCTCACTATCTCAGTCCACCCTTCTATGGTTCAACAACTACTTGCCCAATAGGTATCAGAGACAGTAAAATGGCACTCCACCCTCTCCTGCATACCTCCCACTCACCACTGGTGTACCAGAAGGCTTTATCCTTGGTCCTATCCTCTTTAAAATTCTCACTAACACCCTCCACACATCCACACAGAAGACCTCCTTGATACAGTAAGCAAATGACTCCACACTCAAATTCATATGCACATCAGGCAACCTGGCACATCTCCAAAAAATTACTCAGTAAGCTTTAACAGTCACAGGAATTGGATCATGGTCAAATGGGGCCCTAGGCAGGGTAACAGATCTCGGTCCTCCCACAGCATCCAATCCTGCAGCAACCACCTACCCTCCCCCTCAGCAGCCATTCAAATGTTCCATTACTTGGCTATTTCTCCTCAGTTACCATAAACACTGTTCAAATCTGTCAGTGTGCATACTGTTTTCTAGTTTATTTCTGCAATTATTACATATATTGAAATAGAATAGCACAAACACAGATAGCCATTTACTAAACAAACAATACAGTCTTGCAATGAAAACAGCATGAGCAGTAAACATCTCTGTCCTTGAAACTCGCATTCACTGAAATGGCATTAAAACCCGCATTCAAAGAAAATGCATCTGGGCAGTGGATGATTAAGTTTACCTTTTGGCTATTTTCAAACCATAGGCCCCTTGCACAAATTTTTAGGGCCAAGCATACATGTATGTGTTCTTTGATTCACCTTATTGATTGTATTAAATTATATTCCTTGTATAATATGGCACCACTTGTTAAAGTGTTTTTGAAATTTGTAGTTTTGAACATTTTTCCAGTAAACAATGAAGAAAAATGTATGAACCGATAATGACAAAATTACCCATTTCAGAAAATTTCATCCATAAAAGGCCACTCAAACCTCTGTCATTACAGTCCACCAACAGCATTCAGTAAACACAATCTCTGCAGAGGCAAAAGTCATCCAAATAATTCCACATTAAAGAGATCTGTAACTAATGAACAGGTTGCTACTAGCAAACAACTTTACATTTCAGTGTTTCATCTATAGTTCAGTGCCTAATACCCTTGAAGAATTAATTGCCTATGTTACATTAAAAAAAAAATGTTAAGCTGGTACTATTGCAATAGAGAATGACTGACAAACCAACAACAGTTTCATAGTTACTAAGCGTCTCATACAAAGGAGGACACACTTAGGAGTGTAGAACCCCTACCCTCCGTAAAAGGCACCAAATAATCAGCAATCAAAAGAGCACTGCAATATTAGCACTCCATCTACATGGTGTGGGAGTAGAATCCACAGCTTTCTTCAAGACAATTATGCTACTAATACTGCTTTTAAATTCTACAGCAAAAACAGTGACTGCCATTTGCTAAACAAAATAGTTAGTTGGATCATTGAAAACAGACTTAACATGAGCAACACTAAACTTCTCTTTCTTTGAAACACACAATTCCATGAAAATGAACTGAAACTCATGATCCCTTGAAAATACATTGAAACAATTCCCTGGAAATATACTAAAACAAACTTGCGATTCCTTCAGCAGTCTGGTAGTGGGTGTTGAGGATTTAGGCTCCTGGCACTAAAGCTCACAATTCTTTCAGCAGTCTGGTAGTGGGTGAAGAGGATTCAGGCTCTTGTCAGCACTGAAGCTCAATTCCTTCAGCAGTCTGGTAGCAGGTGTAAAGTATTCAGGCTCTTGTCTCCTGTAGCCAAGTTACAAGGTCAAGCCTGATCAAGTTAATTGACTAACTTGCCTTCTCCCCTAACTAGGACATTACATACCATACCTCCATACTTCTCAATCTCTTAGCATAAGGAATCTGGACAAAGCCTAAAATGATGGGGGGACAAAGGCCCAAAAATAGGGACAGATTTTAAATATTGCTGTTATAGACTTAGAAAGTTGCTAGAATAACAGCATTTGTCTTTGCATGCATTTGGTTATTTCAAACCTCAGTGATTTGCCAGAAAGCCACAAATTTTAGGAGGAATAGGCCAAACATATGAGACATAAACCTGGACATTTTGCAAAAATCTGGACAATTGAGAGGTACGCATACCTCTTGACCTCTTAGTGCAAGAAATCTGGACACAGTCTGAAATAATGGGGAAACTATGGCACAAAAATAGGGCTAGAGTTTAAATATTGCTCTTTTAACTTTGAAAGTTGCTAGACTAACAGGATTTGTATTTGCATACATTTTCTGAAGGATATGGAGTCTGAAACTCATATATATATATATATATATATATATATATATATATATATATATATATATATATATATATATATGCCATTATTTAGTGAATTCAATCCTCCATGATTTTCCAGAAAACCACAGATTTTATGAGAAACGGACCAAAAATCTGGACAGTTAACATGCACACACACACACACACACACACACACACACACACACACACACACACACACACCTACCTTCTCTCTGCTCTCACACAGCAGCCCACACACAACCCCCTTCTTTCACACAGCAACAAATGGCTAGCTTAAACTCTGCACACACCTACTCTCTGACACAGCAACACACACACACACACACACACACACACACACACACACACACACACACACACACACACACACACACACACACACACTTTATTATTCAAACAGAATGGCTGGTTTAAATCTCACACACATACATACACTTACCCTCTCTCTCAGTGGAATGGCTAGTTTAAATTCTGTGCGCGAGTACAAAATGTGTTTACATCCACGTTGAAGTGCATGCGTGCAACACACATGGTCTTCCATAAAGGAGAAGAAGCTGCCACCACAGATGCAAACACATTCCGCACTCACGAGAAGAATTTTTATTTTATTTTTTTTTTAATTCTTAATCATTGAAGCCTCCTGGTCAGAGTGGGCCCCCCAGTCACAGGGCCCTAGGTGACTGCCTATGTCACCTTGTGCTGGATCTGGCTCTGACAGTCACTGAAATGTGGCTCTGTAACTCATAACTCATGCTTGACCCCTGACTACTACTTTTTCCCCAAATCCCTCTTTCATGAAAAAAAAAACTTTTAAAAATCTTCTTTCTTAATGCAACCACTGAAGTCAGTTCTCATAGCAAATTACTAAGAATGATAGTGGATGATAATCTTAAATCTGACCTGCATATGCAAAAACTGCATTAAAAATCACCAAAAACTAAGGATGCTTTATAAAGACAATAACTTTCTCACCAACACACAACTAAAACTACACTTATCTCTACTTACCTCCTCCCCTCATGACTTTATCATGCTCCCATCCTTACTAACCTCAAGGCATCACACAAAGCAAAAATCGAACAATGCTATAATAAAATGACAGAATTTGCAGCAAATACCCCTTTTAGAACACACCACTGTATAGCAGTAGAAAGTCTGAATTGATCAGAACTACCCCATCAGCTAACACATACACAGCTTCTTACCACCTAAAAAATTATCCAGCATCCATCTGCTTCTCCATCACTAAATACCATTTTAGAAAACTATGTTCCCACTTGATCATCTGCTGGGCATGGTCTGTACTTGCACTGCATTGCTAAGGCCTGAAAGGCCTTACTTATGACCATCAGGTCAATACCCTCCCCTCCCGTCTCGTACAACCATTCTGAAAGACTTTCTGCCCAAAAGCTGGTTCTGTTCTTGTTCAACCCAAAGATAAACCATATTCCTAAATATGAGCAAGGACCTTTTCATGCCTTACACCTCCTTACTCCCCCTTCTTCACTCATTTCCTTAATTCAGTTTCTCTGCCCTGACTCTTATTCTAAATATGCCGTAATCCTATTTTTCCTCCTACTTCATATTACAGTTCCTGCCTGTATTATACTAACTTACCTTTAATTTCTCTAAACTGGCTTAAATTCCTCTAAACATTAAATCATTGTCATACAAGTTGTATCTGTTTTAGTCAATGTTGTCACATTATGTCTAATTTGGTATAATTATTTAAAATGTAGATGCTTTTGTATTCTTTTTGCAGAATGTAAAATTACTATTCTTAAAATGTTTTTGTAATGCTTTGGAGATTTTCTCCCTGGGCCTCCGCAGAAAATGGGCACCTACCTAGCTGGACTTTTCTCGTTAATCAAATATAAATAAATATTGGATGGATAAAGGAGCTCTACACTAATCCCAAATTTAGAGTCCTGATAAATGGAGGCCTCTCAGAAGTAGGATGGACTGAATGGAGGACTAGACGAGGGTGTCCGTTATGTCCATGGCTGTTCTTATTAGTCATGGAAGAACTTGCCATATAATTTATTTATTTACCCCTCCTCCTAACATCCCTCACTCCTCAGAAAATATTGCTACCTCATTCAACACACACTTCACACAAACCATACTATCACTAGCTAAACAACACAACCCCCCCCTCCAACCCACACCTTCAACTAGTAATCTCCCCACTGCCTTCTCTTTTTCTCCTGTACCTACCTCCAACATAAAAAAACTCAACTAAACTTAAGCCCACCAAATTAGCAGCAGACAACCTCCCAAGTGAATACCTACAAATCGCAGCTGATGCTCTGGCCTACCCAGTATCCATCTTGATTAACCAATCTCTGTCAGAAAGTTACGTTCCCACACTGTGGAAAGTATCACATATAATTGCCCTCCACAAAGGCGGACCCTCCACAGAACTAACCAATTACCGCCCTATAGCTATTCTCTCTCCACTCTCCAAAATACTAGAGAGATGCATACACTCTCAGATCTCAGACTATCTCCTTTCCAATACTCAGCATGGTTTCCGACCAAACCATAGCACCACCCCATCTAACCACTACCTTTCCTTCCACTCCACTAACTACCTTGATTATAGCAAGCTCAGATGCTCATAAGCCTAGTACTTATTATACAGCAGGAACTTCTTATTGTAACATTTGCTAATGTCTGTTATGTACTTCACAGATAAAGATTCTAGTTGTCTGCTGATGTATTATGTTCTTCACCTGTAAATATGTTGTAAGTAATTGCTCCGTAAATTGTTAATCACTATGTAATCCAATGTAACTACTGTCTGTTTATTTTAACTGTGGAGCTTTTCTCCCCGGGCCTCCGCTGAAAATGGACCTACGTCCAGTCAGACACTCCCGGTCAACAAATATTAATAAATTAATAAATAAATAAATGTATCCATCCTTTCGTGACTGAATTAGACTCATTAGGCTATTAGCCTCTTTTCAGGGTAGAACCAAGGTGGTATTTATACTATTATAGGAAATTTGGCCAGGGCATCAGGGAACTTCCCCTACTATTTTCGATAGGTGCCATGGAATATATTTTACATCTACCTGAGCAACCAACAATGCAGATGGGACTTTGGTTTAACATCTCAAGCACAGGATGACAAAACTTAATAGCGCAGCACACTCCTCCACTTATTCTGCACTGCATTGTCAGCAATTGATCTGCCTGGTTTGGGAATAGAACCCACAGCGTTCTGCACCAAAGGTGAGTGTGCTACCTGTTGTGCCACTAAAACTGACAAGTAAGAGTACATTTACAAGACAGAAGAAACAGCAAAGGAATAGTTAGCATTTTTCAGATGTTTGCAGATGACTGCATGCTGATGAGCACAGATTTGATAGATGTCCTGGAGGGGGTCATAAATGTTTTTGAATGCTTTGGGAAAGTCTCAGGACTTCAATGTAATATGGTAAAAACAGTGATTCTTAACTGTGGAAAATGGAATCTTCAAACCCCTAGGGAGGAATTTCCTCAGATAGAACAAGCAAAGTTCTTAGGTTGGGAGTGCACAGAACTTTAGAATTAACCCTTGAAAGTAATTTGAACAGATAAAGGATAACATATTGGTCTAACCCCAAACCTCTTCTTCTTCTTCTTTCAGCTTTTTCCCTGTTAGGGGTCGCCACAGCGGATCATTTGTCTGCTCATGATTAGCAGTGGAGTTTTACAGTGTCGAGTTGCCAGACTGGCGCCCAACCTTCCACAGAAGGCACACACATGCACACACTCACACCTAAGGCCAATTTTTAGAGTGTCCAATCCACCTACTGCATGGTTCTAACCACAAACCTAAAGATATTTTTATCATTAATAGGAAATATTCAAGCAGTACAAGAAATTATAATGCACATATTATGTACTTACGTAGGAATTTACCTGTACTGATACAGCACCCAGGTTGTGACCTTTACAATTACTTATCAATGAGAGTGCTTTAGGCCAAGGTGCAAGTTGAAATGCACTAGGATGGGCTTATGTCCCCCAAATTTTGGAGATCTGACAGCTACCTCATATAAGAACATGTTGCATGGCTTTCAAATTGAATTATACATTGAGACGGATCCCTGGAAGCAATGATCAGCAACAGGGGCAGTTGGAGGGGGAGAACCTATCACGAAAGATACACCACCTGATTGGCTATTGGATACCTATTCGGGGTACAGAGATATTGGAGGCAGAAGATGGGGGAAGGGCCTTGACAATAATAGTTGGTTAATTAGAAATTGGAATCAGCTATTAGTGGATCAGGGAACCGCACTTCAAAAATATTAACACCATTGCAAAGACATATGGAATAAAGGAGCAGAAAAGATATACCTACATCCAGCTATATCAGATAGGAAAGTACTTCATGGCCATGGAACAGAATGAAATTAGATTTTAACTCTGGGATAAATGGAAGTGCATAGTCAAAGAAGGGTGGGGGCCATATACAAGGATATATGGGAACCAAAGACTTTGGCATGGAAAAGGTGGATGAATGGAAGATGGAAACTATAGAAGGGTGCTGAGTTTACACTGGAAGATTTAGATCAGGTGTGGGGAGCCCCAGAGAGACTTGGTAGATGTCCAAGATACAAAGATCAACAACTGAGGCTGCTATCCAGATGGTATACTATCCCAAAGTGTCAATATGTTATGGATTTGAGAAGGGATGACAGATACTGGAGATGTGGGCAACCAAATGCAGACAATTGCCACATGTTTTGGAACAGCATAACAGTTCAGAAACATTGGAATTACATCACACAGGTAGTGAAAGAGGAAGTAAGGGGAAGAACTGCAAGTGGGGTGGTGATTTTGAATATTTAGGATTATTCCAAAGGTAAGCGAAGGAAGACTAAAGCATACACAAGTAGATGTACTGGGCAATGCCCTGCATCATAAAATTGATGGGTGCTAAACAATACAAATCCAAGACATTAATTTCAGTGGAACAACTAAACTATACAGTTAGAAAACATTTACAGTACACAGGATACCCCCACAAAAGATCTGTGCAATTTGCTGATTTTCCTGAAGGGTGGGTAACTATTATTAGTAGATGGGTCTAATAAGAACATACCGCAATGAGGTACCTATGAAGACTGATCCAACTCCAGCTGATATACCAATCAATTTTGTCTGAGTAACAGGGTAAATGTACAGGTAGCTGACAAGTTATGAGGAAACATGTTAAATATTTGTTGAAGTAGTATATGTCTGAAATGTTGGAATACTGAAGCTGTCATTTACTAAAGTTTGTATGTGGTGTTACTTTGCTTCTGCAGTAAGTATTAAGAAAAAAAAAGATTCATCTGACCTTCCTCCTGTGAAAGTCCAAGGTACAATACCAGCAGCATATGTATATCTGTGTAAGTGGTGGATAATCTTCCCTATTGTTTAGAATTTATGCATGTTTTGGCACTCATAGTGCTATGAAGCAAACTACGCATTTGTATTCCAAGCTCGCTCACACACACTATCTCTACCACTGTTTTATGTTCACTTATGAACAGGAGGAGAGGCAATATAAGCTCATGAGTGTAACATTAGCTGCATGGCTGAGCATGTCTTCTACCTCATCAACTACTGTCGATTTTTTATTTCTACTGTTGTTCGCTTCCTTCCCAGTTAAATAATAGTTCACCACAGGTGAGTTTGCACCTTTCATCCTTACACAGAAACAATACCTGTCGCATCAGATGTTTTATGAGAGGTATCCAGGGAAGAAATTTTGTGCTCCAAGCTGATGATCAAAGGACCTGATCCAGTCACTCATTTTCATACTGGCTTTTCCAGATGCCTTTTCTAAATGCAGCCCAATTCTTCTGTTAACCCCTTCAGAAGGATTAAACAATGGACAACTGAAATTCCAGAATGATAAAAGTACACCTGCACCAAGAAGTCCAATTATCTACTATGAATATCTTGTGTTCAGGTTAGCCCATAAATTCTCACATGCTTCTTGTTGAGCAGCCTATAACACTGTTTTTCTGCAGTCTGAGGTGATACATTTCTGCTCCCAAAACAGAACTTATAGTTCTGTCTCAGTGTAAATCTCTAACTTGTAGTCAGCTGCTAACGTGTTGCAAGCTTAATGGCATCTGTAGTAAGATGATGTCCTTACATTCATTGCTGTAGGATTCTTAACAGATGGGATTCCCTGCTGTGGAAGCCTGAAAGTCTAGCCAGTCTACCAAAGACTACTTGTTGTTTTAAAAGGTATGCTGAATGTCACCCAAATGCTCCTTGCATAGCATAGGGCATAAAGATGATGTTCAGGCCTACCATAATCAGAACTTCTTTACTGCCAGTCTGAACGTATCTTTTTACCGTCGGTCTGTTTACCTGCATCTGTTTTCTGCCAGTTGAACACAGTTTAATTCTCCAGTGACTACCTACACCCATTTGCTGACTTCTATTGCAGTTGCAGATAAGTGCCCCATTGGGAATTTTGCTTTTTCTTACCTTTTTTTGTGATCCTTGAGGTTAATGTCATCCAGGAAGGGTAAATGCCAGTGTGGACGACAGAATCTCTATAAAGACTGCCACAATAAGTGTCTTTTTTGTCTAGGAGCTTCTTATGACCATATGTTTTGTTCTATTTGTCAGGCATTCATTCTGAAAACCCTTCACATTAGCCTTTCTTCCCTTTCCTTGTATCTTGAGAACCAGTGTCTTAGGGATCTCGCTGACGATACAATGGGAGGAATCTCCCACCCCAAGGATCAGCCATTAGGGAAGAAGAAGGTGAAAAAGGTACGACCGGAATCATCCGCTATCCAGCCTCTGCCAGATGTTTCTCCTGAGGTCATTACAAACCTGGAGTCTCACCTGGCTGTGTTGTCAGATTTCTCTGCAGTGACTGTGTTGGAGGTCTGTGAGAGTCTGGCTGGCAGCACTTCTGAAGATGCTTTGCAGGCGTCTGTCTTGGGCATTCAGGATGCACCACAGTTGATTTTTTTCAAAGGTGCCTAGGGGAGTTCTTCAGTTTTTGGTTGGGGAAGAAGTTCCTACTACAGTTCTTGATTGCTGTCCTGAGTGTGAGCTTTCTCAGTTTTTTGGAGTGGACTTTAAAAAAGGAACAAAGAAACACATTTCTTCTGATCCAAGGGATCCACAAACTGAGTGGCAGGCCTTCGCTCAGGGGCTATTTACTGCTTTAATGTCCTTAAAGCCTC
This sequence comes from Protopterus annectens, assembly GCF_019279795.1. Taxonomy (NCBI): domain Eukaryota; kingdom Metazoa; phylum Chordata; order Ceratodontiformes; family Protopteridae; genus Protopterus; species Protopterus annectens. Next base: position 471,090,081 of record NC_056732.1, on the reverse strand, counting down.
CTCAAAGTTTTCGGTTCCTGCTCCTTCTTGGTCCTCCTCTCCCCTTAAAATGCCTAGAGAACAGGATTCTTCTGTGGATGAGTTGGATTTGGATAATGAATCCTTGACTTATTCTACTTATCTCTTGTGTCTTTGATGACTGCTGGAGCTAAGGACAATACCTGTTTAAACTGTCTATCAACATACATAGAAATAATTTCAATGACCCATGCATTCCCCACCACAATTCCTTCTCCTTTAGACTGTGTGTCAGAGGAGGAGGACTCTTAGTCAAGATGATCCTTTTGAGGAAATTTCCATTGAGGACGCACTTTCTAGGATGATGGATTTTTTTTTTAAGTGGGATTGTGCTCGGGTCTCGGATATCCATAAGCGCTACTATAAGTTGCTGCCCTAAAGCTGCAGCTATTCCTCCTGTTTTGGCTGCTATGCTGAATGCTTTTTCCAATGCCTCTCATACACCTGATTATCTGCCCCCTGCTCCCAAGAAGCCTGACAGTTTTTATAGGATGCCTGAGGATTGTTCTTTCCTATATAAATGTCCTGTTGCTGACCCCTTTGTCACGCCTGTTGCCTCTGATAAACAGTCTCAAACAAGGATAGCAGAACCATGGACAGCCTGGGTGAGAAGGTTTACACTTCTGCTACTCTAGCTTTTAGGGCTATTAATTATCAGACCCATATGTCTAGTTATGTGTTTGCTCTTCTTTCTCAGGCCTGTCAACTAATTTCTGTTCTTTCCTTGCTAGGGACTTCCTCTCGAGTAATTTGTCAATCTATTATGATGACACAGATGCCTCTTCTAGGGCTGCTGTTTTTGGTTCAGTGATGAGGAGATGAGGAGATATTCTTGGCTTAGGTTTCAACCTCTACCAGTCGATATTAAAGCTAAGTTTATGGATGCTCCTCTGGATTCTAAGCTTTTGTTTGGTGAAGCTGCTATTGGTTTAAGTCCCTTCAGGATAAGGATAAGGCTTTACAGCAGCTTAAACATGTGTTTGTTTCTCCTGTGCCTAAATTTCAGAGAAACTACCCTGCTAAGCCTGCCTTTGTTCGTAGGCAATCCCGCTCTTCTACTAAAGGTAGGAAGAGTGGCAAGCAGGCTCCTCCTGCTAAGGCTACTTAGTTTTCAGGGACTCTGAAGCTTTCGTTTCCAGTCAAATCAGGTGCTGTATGGCCATCCATCTCTTCCCAGCCACATTCCTCTTTATCTTCCTGTTTGGCTTCAGATCAATCAGGATTCTTGGGTTCTGGCAATTATTTTTCAGGGGTACTTCATGGTGTGGAAATCCCGTCCTCCTTTTATGGGTATTCTTCAGCCTCTTTGGAACAATTTCCCCTTTTCTCAGAGGTTCTTCAAAATCTCTTGACGCAGGGTACTATTCAAGAGGTGCCTATGTCCCAAAGGGGGAAAGGGTTCTACTCCAGAGGGCACTTGGAGACCTATTCTAGACCTCTCTCATCTAAACACTTTTCTAAAAGTGCCTTCCTTCTGAATGTTATCCCTTCAGATTCTGTTTCTTCTCTTGCTCCCTCAGGCCTATATGGTGTTTCTGCATTTGCTTCCTGGCATTTTGGGTTCTCTGCTTTGCCCTTTGGCCTTTCTACTGCCCCATGGATGTTCACCAAATGCATTGCTCATGTGACTGCTTTTTGCAGGCTTCAAGGGATCCAAATATTTCCTTATTTAGATGACCTGTTGATTCAGACATCCTCTCCACAGACCCTTTAGCAAAATCTTCATTTTGCCATTTCCCTTCTTCAGACCCTGGGGTAAAATGTCTTCTCTAACCCCTTCTTAGGACCATGCTTTTCTGGGTTGCAGGTTTAAGATGGTCCCATTGCTTGCATCCCTGCCCCCTCTCCAAAGGCCTTAACTCTCATCTCTTTCTTTTACATTCTTCTTCCATTACCGCCAGGGAGTTTTTGAGAGCTCTGGGTTTCATGGCATCCACCATTCCAATGCTCCCTCTGGCTAAACTTCACATGAGAACGTTTCAGTGGTTTCTGAAGTCAGTGTGGCACCAATATGCTCATCCTCTAGACTTTGTGGTTCCTCTTCTTCCTTGTCTCAGACAGGAACTCCACTGGTGGAATCCGCAGTTGCCTCTGAATCTAGGGATCCCTTTTCATTACCCTCTTCCCTCTCAGAAATTGTTCGCAGATGCCTCAGACATGGGATGGGGGTGAGATTTGTCTCTCTAAAAAGACAGGGGGCATGGTCACCTCATCAGCAGAAGGAGCACATCAGTGTCAAACAGATGAAAGCTCTTCTGTTGGTTATTCAGACTTTTCATCCTCTTTCCTCTCCAGGCCCTCTCAAAGTGTTCACAGATGCTACCACAGTGATTTGGTATATCATAAAACAGGGTGAAATGAGATCTTATCTTCTTTGCCAGTTGGCACTTCTGGCATGGGATCTTGCTGTCAAATATCAAGGGACTCTTTAGGCATTTTAGAACTCTTTCGGTCAAAACATTGTGGCAGACACTGCGAGCAGGTCCTTAACTCAGTCCCATGAATGGATGCTTCACAGGAATGTGTTTTTGGACATTATTCACCACTGGAGTACTCCTCAAGTGGATCTTTTGCCTCCCCTCTGAACAGGCAAATTCCACTACTTTGTGCCAGAGTCCCAGGTCCACTGGTGTGGGAGGTGGGCACCCTCTCATTTTCTTGGAAGGGGATGTTTATTTATTCATTCCCTCCCCTTCCTCTCAATCCGAGAGTCCTGTTCAAGATTTAACAGGATGCTCCCAAAATCTTGTTGGCGACTCCCTTTTGGCTGCAATAGTACTAGTTCCCTCTACTTCTGCATCTAGCCAAGGGCAATCATCACAAGTTACCTCACAGGGTGGATCTACTCACACAAGACAAGGGATCTCTCATTCATCCTCACCTGTCCATGCTTCAACTGACACTGCAGATGACAGGATTTTGATTCCTCACAAACAGCTTTTTTTCTGAAGACGTGCTGCAATTCCTCCAGGAGGCTAGCAAGCCTACTACTAGGAAACCCTACTTATCCAAATGGAAGAAGTTTTCTGTTTGGTGTCTCTCTCTCTCTCTCTCATAACCTAGACCCCCTTTCTGTGGATGTTCCTTTGGTTCTCTCCTATTTGTGTGAGTTGCTCAATGCTGGTTTGGCCTATTCTTCTATTAAGGCCCACTTATCAGCTATCTCCGATTGTCTGCCTTTTTCTCCTCCTTTAGCTTCTAGATTTTGGGTTAAACAATTTTTTAAAGGTGCCTTTAATATTAGACCTCCCAGAAAGTCTTTTCCTCCTCCCTGGGATCTTAATTTTGTTTTGAAGAAGTTGACTCAGGCTCATTTTGAGCTTGCTGCTTCAGCTTCCTTGCTACACTGTTCCTGGAAGACTGTTCTTTTGGGGTCTATATTACTTCAAAGTTTTATTTCCACAAATACCTAATCATCAACCCTTTTACAATGAACATCTATTAATCGAATGTTCACATCAGTGAAAGGTTTTCATACAGAAGGGAATTACTTGTCCACCACAGTGGTCATCACACACTTACTACATTATTTCAGACTTATCAAGGTGTGTGGGGGGGGCTGCACCACCTTCTTATATATACCAAATACGAGATCACACTACAGTGGGAAAAAGTCAAATGTCTAATGATGGCCAACTAACTCACTTCCCTATGAAATCCATTCACTGATGTGAACATTCGATGAACGGATATTCAATGTAAAGGGGTTGATGATTAGGCATTCTCAGAAATAAAACTTTGATGAAGTAATATAGACCCGTTCTTTTGTTAGTTCTTATTTCTGCCAGATAGGTGACTGATTTGCAGGCCCTTATGGCTTGTCCTCCTTTTTTGGTCTTTCATGAGGACGGGGCGTCCTTGTGCAATGCTCCTTCTTTTATGCCTAGGGTGGTTAACGAGCTATCACTGAATCAGTCTAGTAATCTGCCTGCTTTTTCCCCTGTCCGCAATCTGGCAGCGAGAGGGTGCTGCATACTTTGGAAGTGCATAAGCAACTCAGGGTTTAGTTGGATAAGACTAAGGCTCTTAGAAAATCTGATCAGTTATTTGTTTCTTTTCATCTTAGACTTTGGGGACTTGCTGTATCCAAGCAAATTATTTCTTCTTGGATTTCTAAGGCAATATATTTTCTTTTCTTACACTTGTCATGGCAAGAGCCTTCTTTCTTCAGTTAAGGCTCATTCTGCTAGAGCTGTGACTTATTCAGGTGCTCTTTTCAAGGGCTTGGATACTAACTCTATTCTTGAGGTAGCATACCTTTACCAAGTACTACAAGTTGAATGTTATCTCTAGAGCTAGGACTGGTTTTGCTAGTGCTGTTCTTCATGGGTTTTAGGGGGCTCTTCTGGGCCTTCCCTCTCTCATGTTTCTTCCTGAGCTTTGGTTCTCTCTCATCTGTTAGGAATACTGCAGTAGTGAATGCAAGGACATATTGCATTTGTGTAAAATCTTACCATAACAGTAGATGTCCTTGCCTTCACTGCTGCAGTGTTCACTCCTTCCCTCCATCACCTAGTCTTTTGCCTTCCTGAGTGTACAGGTTACCTCTTGGGTTTCTTGGACTGTGTTATTACTGGGGCATTCAGTTCTGATTATGGTAGGCCTGCCTGAACTGCATCATTATACTCTATGCTATGCAAGGAGCATTTGGTTGATGTTCGGTGTGCCTTTTAAAAGCAACAAGTAGTCTTGGGTAGACTGGTTGGATATTTGGGCTTCCAAGGCAGGGAATCCCATCTGTTAAGAACACTGCAGCAGTGAAGGCAAGGGCATCTCCCGTTATAGTAAGATTTTACACAACTGTACTTTCCAGACACAGAGCCACCCATGAACTCAAAATAATTTGTTTTAAGATGGATATCAACAGTATCACACTTACGGCAATCATTTCTTCAGGTAAGGCATTATGAACAAAAAACTGCTTCTCATCTGCCCTCAGACACATTTCTACCCATTGAACTAGGATGCTTGCTGTAAACCAAGGTCATTGGGCTTCTTCCAAACTCTTCCCTATGATGATAAACTGAGTGCCATGCATTAAACGAAACAATGAAAATATACAGGATGTCATAAATCAATGACCATTCTAATCCTGTTTTAAAACAAAATGTTATCCACTCCACTTAGTAAGAGTTCTTTACTGTAAAACAAAGTAGATCATTATCTTCTGGACAGCCTTTCACCAAGTCTACAATATGGCTCCTCTGATTAGTAAATTCATCAGGTTTTTGCAACAAAGAAACAAAAAAGGTCAGCAAATTTTTAATTTCTAAAATTCTTCATGGCGTATTCCCTAATGACTAACAGTCATTACTGCTTCCAACATTCTGCAACCTTTTTAAAAGCTTTATAAGTAAATACTGAACAGCTGAAAGGTGGTTTTGTTTTGCACAGGGATGAAATCATGATTGTGACTAAAATGGCCAGGTCTGACTAGTGATGGGCACTGCAGAGGCCAATGAGACAGGATGGCAGTGAATGGCTGATGCATCCGAGGGTGGGTAAGCGAGACAGCTAGGCCCACTACTGTAATGATATTCAGTATTCACTGGCTGTACAGGTGGCACACCAGAGATGGGTCTGTGCATGTCAAATGGTATGCACTGCAATCTGGGCTGGGCTTGTGCAGGCACCAAACTTGATGTGGAGGACAGTATCATGAATTGAACACATCAATGGTTGTGGGGGGATTGGGGTTTGGGTTTCATTAGAAATTCCCTAGAAGGTGCCTGAATAACAGCCTTCCATGAGTCATCTGAGTCATGGAAGTGCTCTTGGCTGGCAGGCAATAGGAAGAAAGCATTAAAAATGTATACAAGCCAAAGCACCATGGCACCTATTATACTCAATAGAAATCTAAGTTCTTTCATTCTTTATTTTACCAAGAACATCATCATAATGAAACAAAGAATAAAAACCTCCTTTTTATAAACCTGTCAGATTAATTTGGTGACCTACACAGCTAACTAATTACATAATTAATAAAAAATACAATGATTTAAATTCATACACAAAATATAATAAGCTAACAAATGCATTTAACTGTATAAATCACTATACATTTAAAATCTAACTCAGACACTGATGTGCCTTTAGTTAACATTTTATAGTGAAAGCATCAATCAGTTTTGGAGTACTGTCCACTTTTAACAGTACCTGCCATGGGAGGGTTCTGGTGCTTAAATACAATTCGAAAACTGCCACAGTGCATTTATGAACATAACATTAGCAATTAAAAACAAAGATCCTATCCATGCACTGGCTAAACGCATATTGAAGTGCAAAGATTTTAGGAAATTTGTTTTTTTTCTGTACTGGATCATGTTACAGTTGATGTTACAGGAGGTGACAATATCACAGAGCTGGAAGACAAAGAACTGAGATGGCAGGTACCAGTAAAAGCGAGCGGTAGTCCAGGACGGAATATACTAAGGAATGGGGTCCATAAGTCTGCAGATAGGCACTGCAGCCAGACTCCACAGAGGAATGTTTATTAGTGGCTGAAGAGCAAGCATTTAATCTGTGTTCTAGGAAGACTAAGGTTAAAAAAACATTCAGCCAGCACTTCCCTGACTTAAATGGTAATTCCTATCACCTGAGAAAGAGAAAAATGAAATAGTGAAATGGCAGATTTAATTCACACAAATTTGCAATGATGCAAGGCTGATTACTAAACAAATAATTTACTTATCTGCATTTCAAACACTCGTCAGCCACCACACTTACAAAAAAATTAAAAATGCTTAAACCACGGAGCGGTAAATGGAACGGCACTTTAATTTATTTAAACATACAAACTTTAAAAGGACTTAACGCTTTCACCCACCATATCTGCAGGCATTATCAGAGTCATTAACATATCTAAACCAACATGTATATAAAAAAATAGCCCTTACGTAATGTCCTGCCTACAATTTAAAACGAACGTATATTTTTTCAATTAAAAAAAAAGTCTAGTCAAAATTAAATATCTTTTACATTACATCATTTTACATCAGCCAACATTTACTAAAATTGTTTTACATACTTTTTCAATGCATTAAAAACAGTGCTATGCATATAAAACATGCATCCCCTAATCACTACTGAATTATAATTCAAACCAAATATATCAGCATGAAATTTTGCTGAAAACCAAAAATCTTTAACTGTAATGGTAACAATAAATTTAAGTCAAACATCATATACGCTTTGTTCTTTGTTTGATGTTCAATTTACCGCTCCGTGGTTTAAGCATGTTTTACTTGTTTGCATTTGTTTACCATAACAGATGTGTTATTAGGTACATTCAGTACAAGCTGGGTCAGACTGTATTTAGATAACACAGCAAAAGTTTTTTTTTGGGGGGGGGGGTTCCAGGGCCTCCTTAATTTCATATATCATATGTTAAAATGAAGTTATTTTCCAGTTTACAATTATCAATAGCTCAAAAGAAGTCAAAACCTTAAAAAGATCTTAGTAGCACTCTATAATGGTTACAACAATGGCATAAATGTGGAGTAAGAGATTACAGAACAGGACCAATAGGTAGCCACTAACAAAGATCAAAGGTGACAAAAATAGTAGACCGAACACCAGTAGTATATATGCTTTGACATACTTGGTACTTGGAAAACAAATTTCAATGATGCAAAGCCAGATCCAGCACCAGGTGACCTAAGCAGTTAGCTAGGGCTATTTGGCTGGCAGGGGCCCTCCGTTACTTGGGAAGGATCCTGTTGGCCGGGGGTTGCCATAACATTTATTTATTTTTTTTAATTAAAAAAAAATTCTGTGCATTCTTTAAGAGCATTCTGTGTGTCCCTGTTGCTTGCTTGCTTACTTCTTTTTCACGTTCAGTGTGTGGAATTTAAATACAAGATGTTCTTACTGCTGCCTAGATGACATGGAAACACCTGCCATGAAATTAAGCCTGGATATCTTTCTATCCATTGTGTGTATGAGATATACCCTAGCTAGGGATGGCAGGTTAGTTAATTTGTTCAGGCTTAATCCCTGTACCTTGGTTACAGGAAACAAGACCCTGACTCCTCTACACTGACTACCAAATTACTAAAAAAATGGGTTTCAATGCATTTTCAATAACAGTGAGCTTCAAGGAAGAGAAGTTTACTTCTACTCGTGCTATGTCTGTTATCAATGTGCAACTGTTTTGTTTAGCAAATGGTCATCACTACTGTGCTATATAATTTGAAAGCAGTGTTAGCAGCATAGCAGGTAGCATACTTGCTTTTGATGCAGAAGGCTGTGGGTTCTACTCTCATACCATGTGGATAGATCGCTGATACAATGCTGTACTTGGTGCTGTGGTCCGGAGTGTGTCTTCTTTTGAATGAGATGCCTAGTAAATATGAACATATGTTTGCTTTGCCATCCATTCCCAATTACAATATCAACAGCTTACCAATTTTTTTTTTTTTATGTAACACAGGCAAATTATTCTTCAAGGGCAGCAAGCACTGAATTTGTAGATGAAACACTGAAATATAAAGTTGTTTGCTAGCAGCAGCCTCTTCATTAGTTACAGACCTCTTTAATGTGGAATTATTCAGATGACTTTTACTTCTGCAGAGATTGTGCATAATGCCTGATATTGGTGGATTGTAATGACAGACATCGGAGTGGCCTTTTAGATTTGAAATGTTCTGAAAAGGCAAGTTTGTTATTATTGGGTCATACATTTTGTTTAATAGCTTACTGGAAGGATGTTCAAAACTACAAATTTAAAACACTCTAATAAATGGTGCTGTATTATACAAGGAATATAATTTAATACAATCAGGAAGGTGAATCAAAGAACCTATACATGCATGTATGGCTCTAATTATGTGTGCAAGAGCCTCATGGTTTGAAAACAGCCCAAAGGTAAACTTTATCCACTACTAGCCAGATGAATGTTTTATTTTTATTTACTTATTTAACATTTGTTTGCTAGGAAAGTTCAACTTTGAACAATCCATTTTTCAGCAGAGGCCCGGGGAGAAATGCTCCAGACACGTCTTTATAACGTGGGAGGAAACCGGAGCACCTGGAGAAAACTCACATGAACGTAGGGAGGACATGCAGACTCCTTACAGAAGGCACTCCAGCCGAGAATCAAAGTGGAGAACCTCTTTGCTGTGCGGCGACAAAGTTAACCACTACACCACTGTGCTGTTTTCTTTGCATGTGAGTTTCAATGCCCTTTCAATGAATGTGAGTTTCAAGGGCAGAGAAGTTTACTGTTAATGCTAAGTCTGTTTTTATTGTGAGACTGTATTGTTTTATTTAACAAATGTCTACCAGTATTTGTGCTACAAAATTTGAATTAAAAGCTTTAAATTAAATACAAATATCTGTAATCATTGTAGAAGTAAAGAAGAACATATTATGAACTCTGAGAGGTTTGAACAGTATTTATGGTAACTGGTTTAAGAAATAGCCAAATAATCAAGTAATGGGACTCTGGAATGGTTGTGGGGTGGGGGCCCAAATCATTACTCTGCCTAGGGCCCTTTTTGACCACGACTTGGCTATGCAATGACATGAGCAACAATACAGATCACAAACCAAATAACTTGCACAAACAGCAGAAGAATTCAAAAAGAAAATGGGTAAAGTCTAGGCCAGAGTAATGCAACATTACCATTAATAGACTGGGTTTAAGCTGCAGCTATAAACAGTTAAGGGCAATATAATTCAAAGTAAATAAAATGTGTAGACACTAAACAGACTGTACATATGCCAAGTCCTTTAGCCCAACACTAAAGTTAAACACCAGAAACATCAGAGTAAAGTGATTTCGTTAAGCTAAAATTATTATTTTTTTTAATTAGAAATGCAAATTGCCCAAGTAAACAGCTGGCAACAAAAATCATTGAACACTAACACCTCAGCAAAAGTGATATCAGTAATTAAACCAGATGCTTAAGAGGAAAAAAGCCTAACTGTTCTAAAGCAGGAAAGGTACCAGTTACAGCAAGGTGGCATTCACAGGATAGAACTCAGTTAACAACGGATTTCTGTGTATATTATGGTTTTGTTTTCATCTGTTATCTGTTAGTTATTGCAGTATCTACTTTGTATGAACTGTACAATATCTGCATGTGATGAACTAGTTTAAATCAATATTGTGTGGGAAACAAAATAACTAATACTACATACATATTTCCATTTTTGTATGGATTTTCCTCATTTATTCTGTGTGATGCATGTGACATGAGTGAGTGTCACCATGTACTTGTATCTTTTTTACGTGCTTTGTATATCTGGTATGCAATTTACTAATGGAAAGGTAAATACATTTGCTGCAAAATGAAGTAGAAGGAACCACATTGCTTCCTAAGCTCAGCAGTATTGAACATTTAAAGAAAAAAGAGAAACACTGATAAAAACAATATATTATTTTATTTAATGTTCATATTGTAGTGTAACTGTATGTATATAGTTTTAAAATCCAAAAACAAGACTAGATTTTGGCCATAAATGTTCAAAAAGCATACATTTTTTATTTAAGGAACCAGACCAAAACTGAATGAATATAAAACATCTGGAAAAGACCTGACTATTGAAAATTTAATAGGCAGTTTTTCCATCTCTCAACTTTCTGATTTAAAAGACCACGTTTGCACTTGTTTCCCCCCTTTCCTGTAACTAGTTTAGTCCAGATACAGATTCTTAGTTTTAACACTTGAATTTGCTTATTCATGATCAGCACTTGTTCAGAACTTGTAAGCACTAAATAACCTACTAATTACTACAGCACTCAACCTTCATTACCTAGAGGAAAACAGTTTTGGTACTTACTTTCCTCACTTGCTTAGAGAAAAACAGCTCTTGTACTCACTTTCCTCACTTATCTAGAGGAAAATATTTTTTTATTCAGGCATGTCCAAGGGTCAGCCCTCAGTGTTCTCTACTGTCTATCTGATGAATCTGGGCATCTTGGGGCAATGTAGAAATTGCCTCATGTACACAGGCAACCCTCTCCTCCTACCACCCAACACTACAACCTGTGAGAGATGCACTTATCTAGCAAAACTGGAGGTAAAGCTCTCTCCAATCAAGACTGAACTTGACAGTCAAGAGGAGAAGGTAAACACTTGCACCACAACACACTCATCACATAGTCTCACTAAATCTACACCATTAAAATCCACACACAGAAACACAAAAACATTTGCGGAGGCTCTCAATAATAATCTGCTCAAGCAACTGAGACCTCCAAAGCAGAAAAGACAACAACCTCCACCCCCCAACACACCCCAAATGACACATAGCCCACAGACTCAGTGTGCCACTCAACCACAGCCAATAAGGCAAAACAATGTACCCAACACACTAGTCATAGGTGACTCTATAGTCAGGCACACTGATGTCCCACTCACCAGGCTAAACAAGGAGAAGGTTACTGTCAGCTGCCTGTCATGTGCCAGGATCCACCACATAACCCACGCAGTCAGGTCACTCCACAACAAGTACAAATATGACTCTGTCATTGTCCATGTTGGTGTGAATGACTTGAAACGTACCTCCCTGGACTACATGAAAAGAGACATGGAAGAGCTCTTTGATTTGTAGCCCAGGCAGGTATGACCCTAGCCCTGAGTAGCATTCTGCTATCACCCAGAATGATGCTGCAGTACAAGGACAAAATGATTGACTTCAACAATTGACTAAGCTTCTGGTGCCATTCTAAAGAGATCCAGTATCTGCCTGCCTGGGGATGACATAGTCGACAGACCACGATGCTTTGCCAGAGATGGCCTGCACCAGTCACCCCTGGGATTCCGGATACTGGCTAAGGTTCTTCCCGCCCCTATAGTGCCTTTTTTAGGCAAGGTTCAAATGACAAATTCATCATCGTAACAGGAACAGGCAAGCAAAATCTGAGGGTGATGCTACTCAATGCTAGAAGTCTAAATCTCAAAATGCACTCACTCGAGGCACTCCTTAAAATGGAGAACATCGATATCTGTGCAGTGACTGAGACCTGATTCAAGGCTCCAGAGAGTACCCCTGCACTACCAGGTTATAACTCATACCACACTTTTCGGCCATGTAACTTGGACCGGAACACCAAAGGCGGAGGTGTGTTCATATTGATTAAGGATATCCACACCTCCAGGCTAGTTACTCAACATAATGCAGCCGAGGTTATCCAAGTGCAACTAACTCTGGGCAAAACTACAATCCAAATTGTAGCTTGCTACAGATCACCCACCATGCCGCAGGATTCCCACTCCTCTTTTCTGGATGTACTGGAAAATATTAGGGTTCAACCAAACACCCTAATAATGGGCGATTTCAACTATCCCACCATTAACTGGGAAAACTAGTCATGTACCAAATCCTTCATTCAACGCTTTCTGGAATTCATAAACTCCAATGCCCTGGATCAACTTAGCCAAACCCCCACCAGGGGCAACAATATCCTAGATCTAGTCATTACCAACATGAGTGACCGGTGTTCCACATTTGAAGTCAACACTTCATTGGTCCGATACGACCGTAAGCTAATTACCCTAGATATCCACATCATGCCCCCACCCCTCATTAAGGAAACCATGGTAAAAAAATTCTCAAAAGCCAACTTCATGCTTCTTAGGACAGAAGTGGTGAACTTTATGACACCCATGCAGATGGAAAATACAGTTATGACTACTGAATCCTACACAATTGCACTTTATAAGCACTTACATAAGTGCATGGATCATGCTATCCCAAACAGAACCAAGAAGCTATCCTCCAAAAAAAGGAAGCCAATCTGGTGGTCCCCAGCCATAAACAAACTGTACAACAGAAGAAAGAAACTATTGCAAAAGAGAATAAAATCCCACAAGTGGAGGAGCTCCCTGGTCAGCCGCAGTAAGAAGCTGTGATCTCTGATAAAATCCTCCAAAGCTAGTTATGAAAACAAAATCGACACTGATTCTAGACAACCACAAAGCATTCTAACGCTATGTCAAGAATCTCAATGGCAACACTCAGATCTGTTCTGAGTTACAGCACAATGGCACTAAATATACAGACCCAACTGATACTGCCAACATCCTAGCAGATAGGTTCAGTGCTAACTTTACCCCCCTCTCACCCCCTAAACAGCCCATCTCTATACCGGAAGAATGCCAAGTTCCTGTAATCATGGCTGCACAGGTAAAAAACATACTCTCCAAAGCCAAGAACACAGCATCCATGGGACCAAACAACATCCCAGGCTGCATTCTACATGAACTACAGAACGAACTGGCACCCCACCTAAGTACCATGTTCAATCATAGCCTCACCTCAGGCTTTGTGCCTGCTGAATGGCGGACAGCAATGGTTATCCCACTCCACAAGGGGGGGAGCCACCACAGACCCCGGGAACTACCGCCCCATTAGCCTGATGAGCCTGATCTGCAAGGCCATGGAACGTATCATCATGGAACTTATAAACAAAGACATTGGTAATCTCCAAACTCTGGACCCCACCCAGTTCGGGTTTGTAAAAGGCAGATCATGTCTCCTAAACTTGATAGACTTCTATGAAGCAGTCACCAAAGCCGTAGACAAGGGTAAGGTGGTCCACACAGCCTATCTAGATCTTGCCAATGCTTTCAACACCATCCCCTACTCTGGAATTATTGATAAACTCACTAAACTAGATATAAATCCCTATGTCACAAGATGGGTTGCCAAATGGCTCACTGACAGAACCCACACTGTGAAAGTAGCAGACTCCAAATCCGACTTCAGACCAGTGACAAGTGGAGTACCACAGGGTTCAGTCCTGGGTCCTCTCCTGTTTGGTATCTACTTCTCTGAATTACAGGCTAACACAGAAGGTCTTTGGCTAACTAAGTTTGCAGATGACTGCAAACTAGGAGCCATAATCGAAACTATTAATGATGTGGGCATCCTAAAAAAGGGCCTCACTGAGACAGATGCCTGGTGTCAAAGCCATGGCCTCAAGCTCAATGCCAAAAAGTGCACTGTCATCCCCTTTGGTAAAAACTCTGTACCCATGAACTACAACATAGGCAGTAGTATACTTAACACTGAAAGTGTGATAAGAGACCTTGGGACACAGGTGGACAGTAGTCTCTCCTTTGATAATCACATTGCCACAGTAGTCAGGAAATCCTTCTACGTGGCACACCTCATCATAAAAGGTTTCTCATCCAGAAAAAAAGAGGTCATTGTTCCCCTCTACTCATCACTCATTATACCCATTATAGAGTACAACGCCCCCTTTTGGTATGTACCTCACAAGACATCTACAATAACTGGAAAGGCCACAGAAATACCTCACAAAGAGGATTACCAGCCTCAAACAGATGTCCTACGCAGACCGTCTCAAAAAACTCCAGCTTTACTCTGTCGCATATCACCTACTCAGAGGTGATCTCTGCCTAACATACAAAGCTATATCAAACCCAGAGCTGTTGGACATGCTCCACTTAAAGAAATCCCAATCCCTCTGAGCTACACGCTCTAGGGACCTAAACTTTGTCACCACAATAAACAGAACATGCCAGAGGGATAGATTCCTGTCCCAGAGTCTTCCCATACTCTGGAATAAACTACCTATCTATATCAAACAAAGCTCCTCATTAGCACTCTTCAAGAAAAATCTTGATGATTGGATGGGAAATAGGAAATTCACCCCGGGGATCACCTCTGTGGCTCTGCTCGACGGTGGCACAGGAAAATAATTTTCTTGGATGGCAAAAGTCAGGGTACCTTTTTGGCTGGGCTTGTATAGGCCCCAGGGCCGATAGCCTAGTACCTACCTATTGGGACTTTATTTTTTTCAGATGAGGAGACAGACTATAACAATGATCATTTCCTTTTTTTTCAATAATCATTTTTATTGTTTTGCCAAACCATTATTCATTTCACACACTATTTACATTATGTACAATATTGCTTCCACTGTTTAAGTTCCATTTTGAATTTCCCTATAATACATTAAGAATAAATATCATTTTAACCAAGTACAGGAAATTAAAATCACAAAAAATTAAACACAAAAGCATCTACAATAGACAATTTTAAACCAACTCAAGCCAATAATTTGTATTATTTCTACATTTTCTATCTAATCCAAGAATGTGTTGGTACACATACAGAATGTCCTGACGGAAAGTGGATAGGGACTGCTACGCCAAAATAATATTAAAGATTTGTTCCCAAATTTTTATGCTGTTTATACTTTTCTTATTATTTCTAATTAACAATTTGTGCTAATATATGTAATGCTAACAGCCTGAAATTTTGCCACGACACCTGTGCTGGGTTCAACCAATTTGTGGCTATATATAATTTCATTAGTAAACTAATATTCATAATTACAATCTTTTTTGTATTGTCCAAATTCTCCGGTGGAATATGTAAAATCAGAAATTCCCAGGAGAGTGTTGAGTTTTGGTAACCCATTTTTTTGTAGTTGTAACTTTAAAGAATTCCATAATTTATAAATGCACTTGCAACTCCAGAACATGTGTAACAGGTCTGCTGTCTGATCTATACACTGTGGACATGTAGGTGACTTTTTTGAATCAAATTTATGAAGTGTAAGATGGGTATAATATGCATTGTTAAATATCATCAATTGAGTAAAGACCAGTTTTTGAAGTGATCACAGTTTTAATGTTAAGTTAAGCCTCTACTATTTTACTTTCATCTAGGGATGGCAATTTCTCTCTCCAGTATTTGGATAACAGAATATGATTATTATATTTTCTCTCTTTCGCCATTTTATACGCTGAGGATATATATTTTCTATCTTGTTGCAATGCTTCCCACAGTTGACCTGAAATAACTAGTTCCTCTTTTTCTATTTCAAAACTGGTAAAATAATTTATGGCCAAATCTTTTAACTGCCTCATTATAATTAAATAAGAGATGGGAAGATTCATCTCTTTTAAGATATCATGTACTGCTACTCCTAGGAAAGGGTATAAATCCCTTACAGTTAATTCCTTAATAAATGGATATTTCTTTAAGTCTATCAGTTGATTACCAATAGTTATATTAGGATTTCCATCAAGCAGTTGAAACATCATCATATATTTTAAAAGGTTCAAGGAGGCAAACAGAGTTTGAGTCGCCACT
The DNA here is from genome assembly GCF_019279795.1 of Protopterus annectens. NCBI lineage: Eukaryota > Metazoa > Chordata > Ceratodontiformes > Protopteridae > Protopterus > Protopterus annectens. The sequence goes on along the minus strand of NC_056732.1, from coordinate 471,073,986 downwards.
GCCCATACCTTAATGTGTTCCATTAACTCATATTTACTCAATGTTTTTATATTCAAAAATGGTACAGCTTTAACATTAATTCTCTTCCCTTTTATATGTTTATAATTTAGCAGTACCCATTTGGGTATCCATTTTCTATTTTCGCTATCCAAGTAAGACACCCTTAAAATCCTATTGGCCTGAATCACTGTATAATACATCTCAAAATCTGGTAAATCCAACCCCCCCCTCGTTTTAGGAGCCATCAGTTTTTCGTAGGATATTCTCGCTTTTCTGGGTTCCCACAAAAATTTCCCCAGTCCTATCTGAAATTGCTTGAAAAAGGATTTCGTGATTTTAAGTTGTGCTGCTCTAAAATATATAGCATTCTGGGAGAGCGTTCATTTTATTATCGCTGCTCTTGCCATCATCGGTAGCTTCAACTTACTCCATCTTTTCAAATCCATTGTTATTCGGTCTCCAGTTGCCTTAATATTGTTGATAAAAAATTCTCTATTTTCAGTTGAAAAGTCAATCCCCAAATATTTTATTCTTTCTTCTGTCCTTATTCGTCCTATCAATGGTAGCATTGAAAAAGGTGTAGGTGTCTTTAGAGGGAATATTTTGGTTTTTTTAAAATTTAGTTTGTAATTAGCAATTTTCTCAAAGGTTTGTATTGCTGTTAGTATTTTTTCTAACAATGATCATTTCCATACAAAGTCACTCAAAACTACTAGATAATGTGAAAATATCAGATATCATACATATTTCCATATTATAAGAAACAAACTAAAATGAGTTTAGAATTATTACTAGACATTCTCTAAACCACCAGTCATACCTCTCAACCTCTTAGCACAAGAAATCTGAACAAACCCACAAATAATGGAGGGGCAAAGGCCAAAAATAGAGGTAAATTCTAAATATTGCTCTTATAAATTTAGTAAATTGGTAGAATAAAAATGTTTGTGTTACCATGCATTTTCTGAAGGATGCAAAGTCTGAAATTCAACTGTCTTGTCATTATTTACTGACTTTAGTCCTCAGTGATTTGCCAGAAAACCACAACT